>NC_079456.1:5391216-5436216 GCF_903798145.1 Danio aesculapii | reverse complement strand
TCCATAAAGAGCCTCTGTTGCTCATGTTTCCTGCTGTCAGTGCAGCTTGTAAAGGCCTGACAGATGTGACGGCTGCAGACAGAGGTGCATTGTGGGCCGCGAAGCCTCGGGGAGCCCCGATTAGCGCATGTTTGCTAAAGCACGTGCAGCTCTCTAACCACGGGTCACCTATATAGACGTTTGCAGGTCCAGCCAATGAGGTCATTTCCTGTGCTGCAGGAAAGCATGCCAAAAACCCACCGCGCGCACACACACACACTCAAATGTTTACAGACCCTCAGAGAAAACTGATCTCTGATCTCCATCCAACAGCATCCTCAATGAAGTCTAGAGAAAAATGGGCATTTTTATAAGAGACATGTGGCATGTTTTCGTTTTAATTGTAGCTGAAGTTATGGTCATTTGTTTTTCTCATCGTTTTTGCAGTGTTTATGTCCATATATGGTGTTTTTCAATTTTCTTTTCATTTTTGACGTTTTTTTACGCATTTTTAAATTGGTTTTTGTGGTAAACGTTTATCATATTGCTTCATTAGTTGTTGTCTCTACTAACATGATCAAACTTAGAACAATACATTTATTACAGAATTTATTCATCTTTGTTAATGTTAGTTAATAGAAATAAAGTTGTTTATTGTTAGTTCACGTTAACTTATTTGTGATCTTATTTTGCTTTCAGTTTGATTTTTAATTTTTTAATAAATGTATTTTTTTGGTTTTTGTCATAATAGTCTAAAACAGTTTTCATATTACACTTTGGCAGTTTTATTAGCTTTTAAAGTTGTTTATTTTAGTTTAATTATAGTTTATCATGCAGGTTTAATACATTTTGCAAGTTAGTTATTTTATAAGGAATATCGTTATTGATATGTTTAACACTATCATTATCGATATCGTTAACACTATCGTTATGGGTACCGTTAACACTATCGTCAACACTATCTTTATCGATACAGTTAACACTACTGTTATCAAAAGCCTTGACACTATCATTATTGATACTGTTTACACTATCGTTAACGATACCGTTAACACTATTTTTATCAATACCATTAACACTATCGTTATTGACACCGTTAACACTATCGTTATCGATACTGTTAACACTATCATTATCAATACCGTTAACACTATCGTTATCATTATTGTTACCACTATCGCTATAGATACCATAAACATTATCAGTAATCATTATTGATACTGTTTAGTAGTCATTATTGATATCAGTAATCATTATTAATACTGTTAACACTATCGTTATCAATAACATTAACACTTTCGTTTTCAATACCATTAACACTATCATTATTGATACTGTTAATACTATCGTTATCGACACCTTTTACACAATCCTTATTAATATCGCTAACACTATTGTTATTGTTAACACTATCGTTATAGTTTACACTATCGATATCGATAACCATTTAAAATATTGGTTCATTAGTTGATCTGTCTACTAACATTAACAAACTATGAATAACACATTCATTACTGTATTTATTCATCTTTGTTAATGTTAGTTAATGGAAATAAAGTCAGTTATCGATAGTTCTTGTTGACTCACGGTGCATTAACTAATGTCAAAACACAACTGTGGATTTAAATAATGCTCTTAGTTAGAACATATTAGTAAATGCATTGTTTTACTATATTTTACCATATGTAAGTGGTAGCTTTCTTGTTTACTAAATTTGGACTAGTCTGAACTAGACTTTTGCATTTAGATGTTCTATTTTAATTTTAATTTAATGAAATAAAAAGTTCAAAATTTCATTCATATTTAAAAATATAGTACATAAAGTTTTTATTCATATTTATTTTTAGGTTTTTTTCTGTTCTGTTTCCGTTTAAGTTTAGTTTTTTTGTGTGTAGTTTCGTTTTGTGCTTTTTAAATATAAAGATTTCATAAATGTATTTTTTGTGTGTTTTTTCAGATTTTTTGCTTGATATAATACTATCTAAATCAGTTTGCATATTTTATTTTTTTTATTTTAGCAAAAGTTTTCTAAATCTTATTGGTTTTTTTTAATTTATTTTTTTTATTTTTGTTCATCAATCATGGTTAATTGCATCCATAGCATAATATAGTGTGTGTATATATAATTAAAAAATATAAAAAATATTTATATATAATATGTATTAGATGAATATTTAATTTATAAATAAATAAATAAATATGCACAAGCCTTTATTTTGGTTGCAATTAACCACGATTCATCTTTTGACATATATATGACTGCATTATTTAACATCTATTTTATTTCAAGTAACAAAATTATTTTAGTTTAGGTTTAAGTTTGCCATTAAGTGTAAATTGTTACTGAAAACCATTTCAATTTTTACCCTACCAGATAGTACCGATTCTTTTTGACGTCTCTTGAAAGGGATTCGCTGATGGCAGGCGGAGATGAAAGCAATAATAGTTATATATTTACATATTTTCGACTGCTCTAAGTAGTCCTGATGCCGCTGTTTAGACAGAAGAGCAGCGTCTGGATGAGGAACATCAGTCTCTAACAAACGCCCATCAGATACCAACAATTGTGCTGAAATCATCTGAATCCAATTTTCATTAGCAGCATTTTTCATACACAGACTCAGTTCTGTCCTGAGTGATTGTGTCTGAAACCAGAGAACTGGCATTTCAGGAAAATGAATCTCCACAAAAAATGTCTGCTAGAAAATGAGGATGAAAATAGGCTTTTGTTGGCCTGGTTAAAATTGCTTTATTTTTACCAGGAATTCAGACTGGCAGATGCTGATATTGGAAAGACCATAGAAAAGAATATAAAATACTATAGTAATTACTACAGTGTGGTTTTTGAAGTGTATTATACTGTATATATTTGTTAATTAATGCATATTAACAGTTAATATGGAAATTAACAAATCCATATTATAATATTAACTACAGTGAAGTAATAAACTGTAATAAATACTGTAGTAGATATCGTTAACACTATCGTTATCGTTATCACTATTGTTATCAATACCATTAACACTGTCATTATCTGATATCGTTAACACTATCATTATCGATATTGTTACCTCTATTGATATATCGTTAACACTATTGTTATCTGATATCATTAACATTATCGTTATCTGATATTGTCAACACTATCAATATCGTTAACACTGTTGTTATCAATACCATTAACACTGTCATTATCTGATATCGTTGACACTATCATTATCAATATTGTTAACTCTATTGATATCATTAACACTATTGTTATCTGATATCGTTAACACTGTTGTTATCTGATATTGTTAACACTATCGTTATTGGATATCACTGATATCATTAACACTATCGTATTGACATCATTAACATTTTCGTTAATAGATACCATTAACACTATCGTAATCGATACTGTTGACACTGTAGTTATCTGATATCATTAACACTACCGTTATCGATAACGTTAACACTATCGTTTTCGATACTGTTAACACTATCTTTATTGATACCGCTAACACTGTCGTTATCTGAAATCGTTAACACTATTGTTATCGATATCGTTAACATTGTTGTTATCTGATATTGTTAACACTATCGTTATTGGATATCATTATTGATATCATTAACACTATCGTATCGATATCGTTAACATTTTCGTTAATGGATACCATTAACACTATCGTAATCGATACGGTTAACACTGTCCTTATCTGATATTGTTAACAATACCGTTATCGATAACATTAACACTATCGTTATCTGATAACGTTAACACTATCGTTATCACTATTGTTATCGATATCGTTAACAATGTTGTTATCAGATAGCGTTAACACTATCGTTATCTAATATCGTTAACACTATCGTTTATCAATACCGTTAACACTATCGTTATCGATACCGTTAACACTATCGTTATCGATATCGTTAACACTATCATTATCGACACTGTTAACACTATCGTTATCGGATACTGTTGACACTATCGTTATCGGATACTGTTGACACTATCGTTATCAATACCGTTAACACTATCATTATCAGATACCGTTAACACTGTTGTTATCGAAATCATTAACACCACAGCCTAGCTAAATCAAATAAATAGTGATTTAGTCAAATATTCTAATGAATTGTGGATCAAAAAGGAGTTTTGAACGCATCATGATCATGCAAACATATGTTAGACGCAGGGACGGTGCATTATTATATTTTTATTGTATTTGATGTATTATAATCACCTGTGTTGTGTTTGTGTTCAGTCCAGTCCTGCAACGTCAGATGTATGAACGGTGGGATGTGTAATGAAGACGCCTGCTCCTGTCAGAAGGGATACACAGGAACTCACTGCGGACAACGTAAGACTCGTTTATAGTATTTTCAAAATGCATTTAAAATGTATATATTTACATTTATCAACCCATAGAACCAGTGCTGTCAAACGATTAATGCACAATCAAAATAAAAGTTTGTATGTACAAAACGTGTGTGTAAACTGTATATTTGTTATGTATATGTAAATACAAAATACATTTGTGAAATAAATACATTTGTGTTTACAAAACTAGAATTTACGTTAATATATAATTCGGATTCTATATAAATATAAATTACTGCTGTCAAAAGATTAATTGTGATTAATCACATCCAAAATAGTAGCTTGTATAAATAAACATTTTTGAGATATCATGTCTATATAATATACCTTGTTAAACAATAATAACACAAATATTGACAGAACGCTTAAATTTAATTACTTGCAAGCTAAATTAGCACGCACAGAAATAAAGCAACGTTTACATATCGTAGTCATTAATTGGTAGATTCCTATGGAATCTGTCAGACAGTGCGATAGGTGCGTTGTTATATATATAAATAAATAAATAAATATATATATATATATATATATATATATAAATAAATAAATAAATAAATAAATATATATATATATATATATATATATATATATATATATATATATATATATATATATATATATATATATATATATATATACATAGATATAGGGCTGGGCCAATAAACAATATAATATCGAATCGCAATAAAATTTATATCAATAACGATGATAATCTCTGGATATTTATTGATCCTCAGAGCCAATCACACATCAGTAATATGCAACAACAGGAATCCATAATTGTTTTTCACCAAATTTTTGGTTTTCGAAAATTTTTGACCAAAAATAGGGCATGCTGCTTTACCCAGTATTGTTTAGCACGCTCATTTCACTGTCCCGCCAGCAATATTCGCCTTCAGTCATGGTTGGAATATGCTTTTAAGTAGAAGCATTAACAATTTATATCGAAATATTATGGTTCAATATAGAAAATGTGAGATTGCATTTTTGACATATTGCCCAGCCCTATATATACACACATTTATATTATAAAACATATTCATAAATTAAATGATTAAATCGAATAGAAATTATATATAAATATACATGTAAACTTTTTGATTTTGTTGACATTTATATTTCTTTGCATTTTATATATTTTTAATTCATATATACACAATATTTATACACATTAAGTACACACACATTATGCAAATACTTTTATGTTGGATTCGATTAATTGTGATTAATCATATGAAAGCACAAACATAAATAATATTTAATAATTTTCTCAAATAAATACATGCGTGTGTGTATGTACACTACCATACAAAGGTTAAAAAAACGTAAAGGCTGCATTTATTTAATCAAAAATACAGTTAAAAACTGTTAAATTGTGAAATATTATTAAAAAAATGTAATGAACAATTTTCTTATTTTAATAATGTTTTAAATTGAATCTATTCCTGTGATTCAGATCTTAATTTTTGTCATCATTAATGCAGTCTCCAGTGTCAAATGATTCTTCAGTATAATATGATGATTTGCTGATCTATTATGATAGCTTTCATTTGTTTATATTACCATAACTGTTGTTTTACCATAGCAACTATAGTATTACCACAGAAAAAAGTAAATAAAAATAAAACAAACATTCCAGACAATCATATTGCAACTCAAAGACAAACCTCTCAAGTCTAATTTTGACCAATTTTTCAGCGGTGTGTGAGAGCGGATGTCAGAACGGCGGCCGCTGCATCGGACCTAACAGATGTGCCTGCGTTTACGGTTTCACCGGGCCTCAGTGCGAGAGAGGTGAGTTCATATATACTCAATCCATAATTGTGTTGACGTCTGCGAGGATGTGCGGTTTGTTTACCGTCTCGGGGCTCCTTCAAGAATGCAGCGTGTCAGTGTGACCCAGAAACCCTCGCATGGCTAATTTACAGTTTCGGAGTTCACCGAAGCTAGTGTGAAATTAATGCTACAGTTTACATTGTGGCCACATCTCTCAGAGCAGGAACAATGAGGTAATCTGGGGCCGGGGAGGAAAAAAAAAAAAGCATGGCTGCCCGAGACGTTTTATCAGAGGTGAAATCCCTGGCTGGAGTTATGAGAAAATGACAGACTGAAAGGAGCGTAAAGGCAGTTCCCATCAGGCCGTGTGAACTGTGGGAGAGGAGCGCCTCAGGCCCTCCAGACCGAATACCTTAGCCCATTTTTTTCAGCAACCCCACCCTCGCATGTCTGGATCTTTCTGCAGTCCCACCCCTTCACGAAGCCCCCTTGTGCAATCCTTTCCTTTGAAATCCCAACGTGGGGAGGTGGAAAGGTTTGGGAGACATCTGGCAGTAGATAAAGTAGGGTGGAAATGACAAGGGAACGTTTCTGTGTGGAGCCGTAGACTTTCCTGACAAGAAAAGGGTCGTTTTTGGTGGTGGTGGTTGGTGGTGGAGGGGGGTGTTCTGTAAGGAATTGAGACCCCAGCTGTGTATACACAGCCAGGCCTGAAGTTGTACAAACAATCTCTTCACACGGAGAGTGCCGTCTAGGCCCACCCCCCGATAGGTCCTTCATGGGCCACCCGATCAGGGGTGCGTTTACTAAACAACTACATACAGGAAGGGTTAAAGGTGCCATGTGTACACTTCTACAGCACAAAAATACCAAGACATGCTTGCAGATATTTACAAAACATTCATGCTAGTTACTTACGGAATAGAGTCGGAATGACTGTCTTTGGTTTTGGTCTCTATAACCAGCCCACTGCCAGTTTACACAATTATATTATCACACTCCGGGTTGCCTTGGTGGAAAATTGTGTATTTAATTTCAGCTATGAAGACTGCCTCCATCCAAAAATGTGACCTCCAGAGGACAGTAGCAGCCTCCGAAATGGGACGCAGATTCAAATACGCATGAGGTGGTGGCAAGTAATACAAATATAACACGCGTAAACATTAGATGAGCAGATGCTCAGAAAGCGTGACGATCGATCGTCAGGCACGTCAGGCTCATGTTAGTGTGGTCAATCCGGCAACCCGCATATGCGTTGAGTCATCTGAGGAGGGGCCGGGTGAAAAAAACATGATACAATGGTTTGAATTTGGACTGCAATCCTACATACTGCACCTTTAACAAGATGGCTAGTTTGAGCCCTAGGGCCTACACAAAAATGGGGCCCTTGATTGGCTGGAGAATTCATTTGCACAATTTCGTTGGGAAAGCAGGAAAACGTATAGATAATGTGAAGTACTCAGTTCAGCTCGCTGGTGTTCAAAACAGTGACGGCACTATATTGGGGCTAGGGGTGGCAAGGGAATGTTTCTGTGTGGAGTGGGTGTTCTGTAAGAAATGGAGACCCCAGCTGTGTAATAAACAATGCTAGTTACTTTCAGAATTGAGTGGGAATGTCTGTCTATTTTGGTCTCTATAACCAGCCCACTGCCAGTTTATTGCATTTCCACCCTCCGGATTGCCTTGGTGAAAATGGTGTATTTCATTTCAGCTATGAAGACTGTCTCCATCCAAAAATGTGACCTCCAGAGGACAGTAGCAGCCTCTGAAATGAGACGCAGATTCAAATACGCATGAGGTGGTGGCAAGTAATACAAATATAACACGTGTAAACATAAGATGAGCAGATTAAAGCGTAATGATCGATCGTCAGGCTCATGTTAGTGTGGTCAATCTGGCAACCCGCATGTGTGTTGAGTCATCTGAGGATGGGCCGGGTGAAAAAAACACGATACAATGGTTTGAATTTGGACTGCAATCCTACATACTGCACCTTTAACAAGATGGCTAGTTTGAGCCCTAGGGCCTACACAAAAATGGGGCCCTTGATTGGCTGGAGAATTCATTTGCACCATTTCGTCGGGAAAGCAGGAAAACGTATAGATAATGTGAAGTACTCAGTTCAGCTCGCTGGTGTTCAAAACAGTGACGGCACTATATTGGGGCTAGGGGTGGCAAGGGAATGTTTCTGTGTGAAGCCGTAGACTTTCCTGGGAAGAAAACGGTCATATTTGGTGGTGGTGGGAAAGGGGGGGTGTTCTGTAAAAAATGGAAACCCAAGCTGTGTAATAGACAATGCTAATTACTTTCAGAATTGAATGGGAATGTCTGTCTATTTTGGTCTCTATAACAGCCCACTGCCAGTTTATTATATTTTCGCCCTTCGGGTTGCCTTGGTGGAAAATGGTGCATTTCATTTCAGCTATGAAGACAAGATGGTTAGTTTGACCACCATTTCATCGGGAAAGCGGGAAAATGTATAGATAATGTGAAGTACTCAGTTCAGCTCGCTGGTGTTCAAGACAGTGACGGCACTATACTGGGGCTAGGGGTGGCAAGGGAACGTTTCTGTGTGGAGCCGTAGACTTTCCTGACAAGAAAAGGGTCGTTTTTTGGTGGTGGTGGGGAAGGGGGTGTTCTGTAAGAAATGGAGACCCCAGCTGTGTATACACACACAATCTCTTCACACGGAGAGTGCCGTCTAGGCCCACCCCACGATAGGTCCTTCATGGGTCACCCAATCAGGGGTGCATTTACTAAACAACTACATACAGTAAGGGTTAAAGGTGCTGTGTTTACACTTCTAAAGCATAAAAATACCATGACATGCTTGCAGATATTAACGAAACATTCTTGTTTATCTGATAAAGAATCCTAGTTACTTTCAGAATAGAGTCAGAACGCTCGTCTTTATTTTGGTCTCTATAACCAGCCCACTGCCAGTTTATTGTATTTCCACCCTCCATGTTGCCTTACTGGAAACTGGTATATTTCATTTCAGCTATGAAGACAGTCTCCATCCAAAAATGTGACCTCCAGAGGACAGTAGCAGCCTCCGAAATGAGATACAGATTCAGAGTTTTAAAAATACACATAACGTGCTGGCAAGTAATACAAATATAACACGCATAAACATTAGCTGAGCACAGTAAAGTGTAATGATTAATCGTAGGGCTGCAACATCGAATCAATTAAATCGATAAAAATCGATTACTAAAAGCGTTGGCAACGAATTTCATAATCGATTCGTTGTGTCGCGTGACACAGGGACGTTTGATTATTAAAAAACACTTTAGTTCAGCGTGGAGCAGAGTGAACACGGTCTCTCTCGTGCACTGATACAGAGTTCGGCACCTCATAGACAGGGTCAGGGATGAGGAGAAAGGGAGTTTAATCGCAGGGTCCTACTTTTGTTCCGTTTTGAAGTAAGGACCGTAAAGTCCCGGGTGCTGATGTTTTACTCGTTATCCAGCTTGACAAGCATGACAAGTTAGCATTAGCTCGATTACCCTTAGAGCGGCAACTGAGAAAATCAAACTGAGCTTTGGCACGGTGTCTGGTGCTGAGCCAGAAAGAGCTAGTAAAACAATACATTTAGAGTTTGTAAAACACACAAGGAAGTCTAACAATCCATTCAAATATAATTTGCCGATGTGTTTTATTCATATCAGATACACATTTCACAAAGTGAAAGTAACTATAAAGTTGAATCTACTCTTCTCTAAGTTCACCAGCCACTTACTTGCATGTATTTGAGGAGTAACTGGTGAATTTATGTGCTCAATCCTGCATGTTCGGCTTTTTATGAATGAAGCAAACGTATGGCCGCAAGTAAACATGGCGACGACCATCTCATGTTATAGATCACGATCACTTACTCGTTTATGTGAACTGGTAAAACTTCTGTTTGAGAATATATATATAAATATATATATAAATATATATATAATATATATATATATATATATATATATATATATATATATATATATATATATATATATATATATATATATATATATATATATATTATAATATATATTATTAAGATTATTTTACTCACCCAATTCACAAATAATTAAACTTGTATTAAGCAAACAATCACTTCATTTTTAGGTGTTTTTCTTTCCAGAAAAGAAGACATCATTTTTTATGCTATTTCATGAGTCTTGTGTGTATCTTGATTTTAAAATATTTAGATAGTTGGATTGAAAACAGGAAAAAACTACTTAGTTTATTATTAATATTATTATTATTATTATTATTATTATTATTATTATTGTTGTTATTATTATTATTATAACAGCTCAGGGATGAGCTTTTTTGAAACGTTTGGAAATTAATGCTTTTTTTTCCATCCGATTCATCGATTAATCAAATAAAATAATGGACAGATTAATCGATTATTAAAATAATCCTTAGTTGCAGCCCTAATTGATCGTCAGACATGCTCACTCATGTTAGTGTGGTCAGTCTGGCAACTGTATGTGCATTGAGTCAGCTGAGGAGGGGCCAGATGAAAAAAAACACGAGACAATGGTTTAAATTTGGACTGCAATACCTTAATCCCACATACTGCATCTTTAGCATGATGGCTAGTTTGACCTGAAGCCCTAGGGCCTACACAAAAATGGGGCCCGTGAATGGCTGAAAAATTAATTTGTGCAATGTCACCGGGAAAGCTGGAACACGTATAGATAATGTGAAGTATTAGCTCGCTGGTGTTCAAAACAGTGACGGCACTATACCAGGGCTATAAGTGACTGTAGCTCAATCAGAATTTTAAATAGCCCTGTATTAGCACGCAATAGAGTGACGAACCTTTTTTTTCCCAGGGCAGTTTTATATTTCAGCTCCACCATGAAAACCAAGCTCATGGTAGAACAAAAATTACTAATCAAACACTATTTGTTATTGATTGTTAATGTTATTATCTTACATTAATGAGTTTCATTGTTATTTGGTTACATTTATAATATGGAAATTAATTTAAGTGCTATTTTAAACATTTAAAAGTCTAAAAGTAAAAATAAAAAAGTAATAAAGACTGAAAAGCCTCAGTGAAGTCAAGTCTTAGAATTTAGAAAAAAAACTCCTGTGAAATCCTGGAGGGACTGAGTAAATCCTGGAGACAGACTCTTTATTTAGCCTGTCCCAGTCAGGCCTGTTTATCATCACGCGACTGCATTTCACACACTTGATGAACTTCCAAATAATGATTCAGCTTCAGGGAAAAAAAAGGCCTGATGTCAGTCTCACTCTTCAGTTCTTACAAAAAAACAACACAACCATCTTCCAAGAAAGAGGTGGTAACAAAGAAATTGTATTCTGAAGAGACACAATAGTTGGCTGGCGTTTTTGGAAAGTCTCTGAAAGATCGTCTGCAGGACATAACGCAAGCTCAGCTGTGAGTTGGGCAAGTTTTAAAGTGGGAGATATGCGAGTTAGCAGTGTGAACGGCTTTCCATTTAGCCACGTGTGTCCTGCGTTATCACTTACCATGGACCACACTGAAGAAAACTATGCGTAGTAGTATTTATTTAACAGATAAAGGATGACTTTATCAAGGCTGCATCAGTTTTGTTAGATGTGCTGTGTCCCAATTCTATACGTCCTAAAAGTGTCAACTTTTTGTGAAAAAAAATTACATACTTTGAGTGTGTAACAGAAGAGTATGCAAGCTTTGGGACAAACTACTTTCACATTAATAGATCATTATGTTGCTTAGTTACATCTTTAATTGGGGGTGCGTTTACAAAACAACTACGTACAGTAAAGATAAAGGCATTTTTGACTCTTCCAAAAGCATAAAAATACTATAATATGCTTGCAAATATTTAGGAAACAGTTTTGTTTATCTGAAAAACAATGCTATTGTTATTTCCAATTATATTTCCGCACCCTGCGTTGCCTTGGTGGAAAACGGTGTATCCAAGCTTTGGGTCCAACTACTTTCTCATTAATGGATCATTATGGTGCTTATTTACGTCAATCATCTTGACACTTCGTTCATATTTCTGTCATATTTAATTTCTTACCAAATTCCAGAAGCAGTAGCAGGTTAATCTTCCATTATATATATATATATATAAAACCAAGAAAACATGATGATTTAGATATTAGTTAACCATCATGAATTAACAAACATATTTACTAAAGTCTCTCTACTTAACATTCAGTTTCGTGTGTCTGCCATGTTTGTAGTTTGTTAACACTTTTTCTAATTGGTTTCGCATCCATTGTGCAATATATTTTGGGTAATATTAGCTGTTAAAGTATGCATGGATCCAGGGGTGTAGTAACCCTCCAATATTCAACACTTGCAATTACAACCCCCATTATCTACTTGTAAGAATGGTCCTTAAAAATACCCCCCCCTCTCCCCTCCCAATCAATGTTCGAACCGAAATTACGCCATTCCATGGATCTGAACAATTTTCTATTAGAAATTGTAGACCATCTGGGTAACTTTGGAATATTCATTTCATCATACTACAATTTGAGAAACAATCATTCTATTTTTGAAATTAAGGATCACATGCTTATGATTGGCCACAGCCGGTCCTGTATTAGCTACCACATGATTCACCAATCGCATGAATCCAAACACACTTTAAATAACCAGATTTTCTTACCTTAGTTATCTTCATCTTCAAAAATCCCCCCATCCAGCCCTACTCCTCTTCCTCTTTTCTAGAATAATCCAAAATACGGCAGCATGGCGGCACAGTGGTTAGCACTGTTGCCTCACAGCAAAAAGGTCACTGGGTTTGAGTCCCAGCCGGGCCAGTTGGCATTTCTGTGCAGAGTTTACATGTTCTCCTTGTCCTTGCATGGGGTTCCCCGGTTTTCTTCCACAGTCCAAAGACATGCGGTATATATGGAGAGAGATTAGACTCAATAATAATTCACGCAAAAGACACAATGTACACATGCGTAGCCAAATTCACGTACGTAAAATATTTATTTATACTTACAAAAACAATTCACATGCACAAAATAAAAATACATTTTCATAAAATACGTTTCACAAATGCAAAACACCATTTGCAAATATATAAGAGTGTACAAAAAGTTTTGAATGTTTAAAATTCACGAGTTCATCCTGAATGAGAATGTGCAAATCCTCTCTCACGTACGACTCACCCTGAATACGAGTGTGTGCATTTTTGAGACTTTCCTGTTGCACACACCTCCCACCTGAGTCACTCATGCCCTGTAGCCAATAAGATGCGAGCTTACTGTTCAACCAATCACAACTCCCTGAGAACTCCCGGGAATGACCGAAGCGCTTCACTGTGCGCACCATTTGCGCAGTCTGACTGAATTAACGGAGATGATCCTCTAAGAAGAATACTCCTCTATTTAGCATGGCAGGTGAAGAGTGGGATGCGCTCTAACACAAGCACTTTTCTATTGAGTTACTGAAAATACACTCAGATTCTACTATAAAAAGCGTATACACAAACTAGTAGGAAACAGTATTGACTTACAGGAGTATCCGCCATGTTGGTTAGAGGTACAGACTGCGCAAAAGGAGCGCAGAGTGGTTGACATCGAGTACAGCTCTCATCTGATTGGCTGAGAGGTACGAGTTGCCTGTTTCTGGCAGGAAAGTCTCAAAATGCACACACTCGTATTCAGGGTGAGTCGTACGTGAGAGAGGATTTGCACATTCTCATTCAGGATGAACTCGTGAATTTTAAACATTCAAAACTTTTTGTACACTCTTATATATTTGCAAATGGTGTTTTGCATTTGTGAAACGTATTTTATGAAAATGTATTTTTATTTTGTGCATGTGAATTGTTTTTGTAAGTATAAATAAATATTTTACGTACGTGGATTTGGCTACGCATGTGTACATCGTGTCTTTTGCGTGAATTATTATTGAGTCTAATCTCTCTCCATAGTATAAGGTAAGATTTATATCAAGGTATATGAGCATTTAGTTCCAGGCTTCTAACATATTCCTTTGAGTTAGCAGTCTATCACGCCGTGGTAACTTCCAATAATCAATAATAGGCCCAAAGAACTATTTCAGGGGAGCTCTCGATACCTACCTGAGCTGACTCCCTTCTCGCTCTACGAAATGGGAGGGAGCCCCAGGCTTGAGGATCTTCTGAGCTTAGGGCTCTCTTGGGACATCATGCCAAACACACCTTGTATCAATCATTAGTTAAGCGTGAACTCTTGAATGCTATTTAGAAAGAATAGTATACACATTGGGATGTAGCAGTGTTTCTTTTCTTTTGTGCACTGGATTCTCTCTAAAAAAAAAAGGATTTCCCAGCAATAAAACGTGACTAATCTTCCTGTGACCGCAAGAGTATGAATGAAGGACTGAGGACTCGCTGTGTGTGCTCATTTGGGAGTCATAAACCCTTGAAACCTTGGCTTGTTGGATGTGTGTGACCGAGATAAGATGTGACCAGATTGCCGGTCTCAGTTAGCCGTACAGTAAATCACTGAGTAGTAAAACAGTTTGTTGGTCCGTCCGAGAGACTTCAAAGCCTTTCACAGGAACTCCAGAAGGTCTAATGTTTCCTTTCAACCCCTCCTTTTCTGCCCTGAACCTACATGAATGAACTTCTGCTTCTCCCCGAGTGAAAATGCATTTCTTATCTTTTGTGTATTACTCTGATTAAACCGAAAGTAGGTCACAACAATGCGAGCATCTATTCCCAGTCATTGACTCTAGAGCACATTTTTTGGCAGCGCTCGAGGTTTCCACCTGCAGCTGCTCCAGACTAGATTAACTTCCCTTCGGCTGATTTTTCATTTTTTTTCTAGAAGGTCTTTCATGACAGTCTACTCCCTTTCGCTCCATTTGCGCCGAGGATGATAAAAACAGGCCAAGTCGCTGGAGTGTGAAGAAAAAGCTGAAATTCCTCCTGCCAAATTACGCTGCTGCCCAATCCTAAGACAAGTTTGAATACCACACATCAGTTACCTCATGAGCAGCGCTGGAATGAGTACTGAAAAAACATACTCAAGTATAAGTAACATTACTTGCCAAAAAACGTAGAGGTGAAGGTATCTGTTTTAAATACAACTCAACGTACGAGTAAAGAGGAGTCCTCCTAAAAGTACTCAAGAGTAGTAAATAGTGAGTCTAACGCTGTGAAAATGATTCCACCTTAGAGCCAGTATTTCTAGGGTCCCACTTTATATTAAATGGCCTTAACTACTACATACTTGCATCAGAAAAAAAATTACAATGTACTTACTGTGTACATAATGTATTACAGAACACTTGTGGGGATCTTGAGGAGGGATACAGGTAGGGTTAGGGGCAGTTTTGGTGGTATGTGTAGGTTTAAGAGTGGGTTAAGGTGTAAGGGATGGTCAACAACAACCGTTTAATTAAAGATGTAATTACATGCAGATATTAAAAATAATGCTTACATCAGTGCCATTTTTAATAGTGTTTCTAAGTGTAGGTATTTGCCATTCATTCAATTAAAACGTGAGATTAACTTGATGTGAGAACACATTATATAACTATATGCACCTACAATAAGCTGACAGAAAGCAGGTGATTAACAAGCTATGAGTGTCTGGCAAGTGGCACCACAAAAGACCTGCAGTTTGTGCATGTGTTTGAAAACGTAATATTCTGTAGTAATATTCTGTATTTAGTGCAGGGGTGCCCAAACTTGGTCCTGGAGGGCCGGTGTCCTGCATAGTTTAGCTCCAACTTCCTTCAACACACCTGCCTAGAAGTTTCTAGTATACCTAGTAAGAGCTTGATTAGCTGGTTCAGGTGCGTGTCATTGGGGTTGGAACAAAACTCTGCAGGACACCGGCCCCATACCTGTCAACACTCCTGTTTTCCCATGAGTATCCCATATTTTACACGCCCTTATGGTCTCCCGGAATTTCGAAGACAAATCTTGGAAGGTATGATCAACCTTCCAAAATCGAGTTTAGGCATGATTTAGTGACTGTTTAAGGCAGAAATGGGTAACTTTGGTCCTGGAGGGCCACTGTCTTTCTGAGTTTTGCTCCAACACTAATTAAACACCTCAATATCACCAAGTAGCTAAGGCATGTGTGTTCGATTAGGGTCAGAGAATCATGGCCGTCCAGGACCAAAGTTGCCCATTCCTGGTTTAAGACCATTTGGTCATTTCAGTCATCAAACAGTAGGCATCTTCCGCAATGATGTTCAGTCTAAACCCGGGGTTTCCAAACTCAGTCCTGGAGGGCCGGTGTCCTGCATATTTAAGTTCCAACCCCAATTAAGCACACCTGAACCAGCTAATCAAGCTCTTTCTAGGTATACTAGAAACTTTCAGGTAGGTGTGTTGAAGGAAGTTTGTAGCTAAACTATGCAGGACACCGACCCTCCAGGACAGAGTTTGGACACTTCTGGTCTAAACATTCATCGTTTGAACACTTTTAATGCTTCCTCCAAGCTTGATGTGGGTCAGTCTGATGCAATTTTTCAATGCATGATTTGATTGGACAGGAATCACGGAATAGATTATTCTACTTAGCCAATCATCTTCAAGAAGTTAAAATAAACATATAAACTAGTGACTGCAGGTTGAATTCTTTCTTTAAACTACTTAGTTAAATAAAATTAATTTTTAATTGCAGTAATCGAGTATTTGTAATTCGTTAATTTACACCACTGCTTATGGAGGTACTATTTTCCCCAGCTTGCCTTATGAGTGGTTGCCAGACATTGCTGGCACAGAAACACGGCGGTGACTAAACGGAAAGTAGAGGTGAGCGAGTGTTTGGCGGACAGAGAGAGTGTAGGTGAATGGTTTTGATCTGACAAGCCACTCAAACTGCAATCAAGCCATAATTACTTCCGAATGTTGTCTGCATCACCAACACATCCCCCCTTTCTCTGGAATATGAGTATGCTTGTTTCTGGGAACCAAGGTCTGTGCATTGCTGCCAAGTTTGCCAACGTGACTTTGAGGTGGTTTCCCTTTTGCCTTGCGGATCTGTTGCAATTAAAGTGCTCAAATAAGTACAGCCTTAAAGGGAGAGTTCCCTCAAAAATAAAAATTTTCTGTATTTCGTACTATGTTCCTACTACTGTGGGATTGATTGGGTGCACTTCAGAACACCCACTGTGAATTGGACACCACTACAAATAGTTGCTCCCTCAAATAGTGCACTATTTAAGGGTATAGGGGTCATTTTAGATAAAGACTGTGTGTCAATTGTGCAAGCTACCTTAGAGTAGTAATACTAAGGTTGTTCTCAGTTTACAGTACATATCAGTAATTTTGGCAAATCCATAAATGAAGATCATTTTGACTTTTATAGGTACAGGTATTTTCTAGCTGTTGAGTGTACATGGGTTGTACACTCGTTATTGCGGTGCATTGTGGGATTGATTGAGTGCACTAAAATGGTTTCGAACAGCACTACAAATGGCTGCTTCCTCAAATAGTGCACTATTTAAAGCTATAGGGGTGATTTTGGATACAGTCTGTGTGTCAATTGTGCTAGTGACCTTAGAATAGTAATACCAAGATTGTTTTCACGTCAAGTCTCTGTAATTTTGGCTGCCAACTAGGCACCAAATCCATAAATCAAGTTAATTTAGACTTTTATAGACACGGCCCATTAGGCTTTCCCCATATAAATACCATCACTCACATTATGAGTCAAGCAGCAATATAGAGATGCTGATGGATTGCAGTATTGGTTATGCACGGACACATCTGGGCGTTAGCTTGTCCCACTGTAGTCCCATCTAGGCGCTATTAATCAGTCCCAGATGTGCATAGGATGCTCGCAGTGGGTCGCCTTAACTTGGAGAGGACCTGCATTCCTGCAGTCAAATCGTCCAGGAAGAATGGTCGGGTCAGGGGAGTGCAGAAGGGACGAGGAGAAGGGACAGTAAAGGGATTTGGAGACTCACGAGGAGGAAGTCTTTTTTGAGGGGTTTTGTTTTCTTCTTTTGACCTACTTTCTTATCCCTCTTGGGTATGGATATATACGGTATGGTTTAGCTTTTGTTTTGCGTGCAGTACAATGAAGGATATGAAAAGACTCATTCATTTCTTTGAGGGATGACTGGAAATGATGGGTCAGGAACTCATTCGTATCCAACCGAAGTAAATCGCACAACATAACTCCAGGAAATGTGGCATCTCATTCAATTATATTTAATAAACCTGCCTAGCGAAGACTCTGAAAATCCAACATTACACAATAGGGCATTTGTATGAGTTTTTATTTACATAAAATGGCTAAATCCTTGTTTATTTCACTGTCCAGTTGGTTGATGCTCAAGATATAATTAATGAGATTAATTAGTCTTGATTGGCAAACAGCACCAATACTGTTGCATGATATATCGGCGGCCATAGAAATATACTTGGGTTGTATATTCATTGATTGGGATTGATTTAGTGCACTACAATGGTTTCGAACACCACTACAAATGGCTACTCCCTCAGTTAGTGTACTATTTAAGGGTATAGGGAATGATTTTGGATACTGTCTGTGTGTCAATTGTGCAAGTTACCTTAGAACAGTAATACCAAGGTTGTTTTAACTTTAAGGGTGTTTTCACACTTGCCTTATTTAGTTCGGTTGAATCGCACTAGAGTTCGTTTTCCCTCTTGGTGCAGTTCGTTTGGGCAGGTCGTTTTCCCACCAAAAGCAGACCAAAAAAGCACACGAGACCTTCTTGAATAGGTGGTCTCGGTACGCTTTCAAAAGAACCCTGGAGCAGTTCATTTGTGTTGAGAACATCATCCGAACTAAAACAAACCCTACGGCAAAAAGTACTGCGCCTTTTTTGGATTAATCCAACTGCTGTAGTCTGATGTGCTGTCCCATCTTATGGGGTGTGGAGGGAAAATATCTGTTGACAGCGCTTTACCAACGATTTTAAACAGAGCAAGAGAAAGAAAAACATTACCTGATGGATTGTGATGACCATGTCGCAGTTTAGCTAAATTAATTCACGCCTCCCCCTGAAGTGACTTGCGATGCGCCTTCGCCATTTGCAATGCCTAAAACACTGTTTTTCGTAGCTTCATGCTCGAAATGTATAATTTGTCTAAAGTGATGTATACAAACTATATAGTATACTCTGACCAGGGATACAATCAGCCAGCGCAGTTGTCCCACCATGGTAAAAAGCGACATTTTGTGCCTGCCGGTTTGTTTATTTGTTCCATTGCCGTTTTCCCGCACGTTAATCGAAAAGCGGTTTATGAAATATGTTCAATAACATCTGGCCATTGAGTGATGTGGATTTTGGTTCTTTTCAACTGGTTCCGACCTAAGCAATCAGTGTGGCATGAAAAGGACACAAAAACGGCTAAAAAATGCTACAATGTGTCATTTGTTGCCCTTGGTCCGGACCAAATGAACCGAACCACAGATGTGAAAGCTCCTTAAGGCTCTACTGCACAGTAAATTTGGTGCCAACTTGGCACCAAATCCATAAATCAAGATTACTTTCACATTTATAGACACAGCTGTTTTCCAGCTGTTGAGTGTACATGAGTTGTACACTTGTTATTTGCGGTGCATTGTGGGATTGATTGAGTGCACTTCAGAATGTCCACTATGGTTTCAGACACCCCTACAAGTTGATGCTCCCTAAAATAGTGCACTTTTTAAGGGTATAGGGGTGATTTTCTGACACTTCTGTGTGTCTATTGTGCAAGCTACCTTATCGTAATACCAAGGTTGTACTCACTTTAAGTCTCTACTGCACTTTAATTTTGGCTGCCAACTTGGCACCAAATCCATAAGTCAAGATCATTTGGACTTTTATAGACAGTCCATAAGGCTTTCCCCATATAAATACCATCACTAATATAAATATCGGCTGATAAATACTGTTTTTAATGTTAGCGTTATTCATCCAATAACAAAATTAGGCCGATATCTCGATAATATCAAGATAGTATTTTAGATAATAGATAATATTTTTACACTAGTTGAACCTCTTCATATCCTTGCTGCCTGCCACCATTATATTTTTTACTGTAATTCTGATTTGTTTTTGGTCAGACAGTAAATTAGCTGGCCATAGAAACGAAAACGTTGATTAGTAAAGTTTGAACTTTACTTAAATTTAAGGTTTGAAAATGAAATCAGTTGCTCAAAAATTCCATCTTAGTGCATCCCTAAGCGCAAAGAAAGTCAAGCCAAATCTCCAAATGTCCAAACAGTGTCCGCACCACTATCCCATAATTCAACCTCAGACAACAAGACAGTTTGTCAAGGAAATGAACATTACTGATGCAACCCAGCAATTTCTTAGCCATTATCTAGTTATCCTATTACAAGACTGTGAAAGCGAAACACTGTCACCGCATTCCCAGACCAACGTCCAGCATGGGAATCACTATGTGATGGAGATAAATAATCTGCCACCATTTTTCTGCTCCATATACAGGATTTCTTGTGGTCAAACCTTCCGGGTTGTGCGTCAAGATCTAACAAACATAATCACAGCCTTTGTTATAGTTAGCTAATTGGTCACGTAATCAAGTAAGAGAATGTCCTGACCAGTGGAAATTAGCACAATGTTTAGCTACAACCACTTTAGGCCAGGTTCAGTTAGCATGTAAGGGGGTCCGAGATCAGGTAATTCTCAAGAACTCCTGGTAAAGGAGGAAAAGGAGGAGATGAGGTGGAAGGGGGGATTCTGCTAAAACGAAGATATGGGTATATTTATTGTATGCTTGGATCAATCTGATTGGATTATTGCTGATTACGGATGAGAGACCAGCCGGGATCAATCATATCACCTGCTCCTCTCGAAATTAGTTTATAAAACTTCCCTAAGCAACACATTAGGAGTTTTGTCAAACTAAAAGTCATAGTTAATAGTTTATTAATAGCAAGAATTGTACCTTAAAATAAAGTGTGACCTTCTCTTTATTTCTCCCTCAATCAGACTACCGGACTGGACCGTGCTTCACTCAGGTCAACAACCAGATGTGCCAGGGTCAGCTGAGTGGCATCGTGTGCACCAAAACGCTCTGCTGTGCCACCATTGGCCGAGCGTGGGGTCACCCGTGTGAGATGTGCCCCGCCCAACCACACCCCTGCCGGAGAGGATTCATTCCCAACATCCGCACCGGTGCATGCCAAGGTAAGCACGAACGTCAACATTCCCAACGGCTTATGAAGAAATAACTCAGTGTCTGGCTCACATGATTGTCAAATTCCGGCCTTAATTTACAGCCTGACGGGACAGGTGACGCTAAAAGCGGTCTAGGGTAAACCATAGCCCTAATGTTTCTTAACAGCATCAAATATTTAGACGACTTCCATTAGGAGTGCTTTAAATGGGATCGCATAATGGCTTGTCACAATTATTTACAATTATGGGCGTATTGTTTGGACTTGCTGTTTGATTTTCTTGGATGTATTTGGACATTATTGAATTCTGCTCTCAAGGCTTGTTACACAATGTAAAAACGTATTTGCTTAGCTTATTAAAGAGATTAATGAAAGAGAAAATTCTGTCCACATTGTTACAAAAGTCATAAGATTTTTGTTCATATATGAAGGACAAATTAAGATATTTTGGGTGAAAGCTCTCTGAAACAAAGGAACCAAGAACATTGTCAAACAAAGGTCTATGTGGCATTGATGGTCATTCGTAATTTTATGAAGCTACGGAAATACTTTTGAGTGTAAAACAATTAAATAACAACTTTAGTGTCAGTTCAGGGTGTGCATTTACGAAAGAGCCTTAAGTTGCTGATAATTGTTGAATAAAGTCATTATTTGGGGGATTTGTTCACACTCTAAAGTCTCCTCGTAGATTCATCAAATTATGGTTGAACCTCTGATGACACATTGATTGTTTTGGAGTTCGTTTTGCTGATCATTGCAGTCTATGGATGTTTGGAGCGCTCAGATTAAATTTTAAATCCCTAATTTATGTTTTGAAGATGAGCAAAGGTCTTATGGGTTTGGAACAACATGAGAGTGAGTAGTTAATGACAGAATTTTCTTTTTTTTTTTTTTTTTGGTGAACTAATCCTTTAATATCCTATCGCTCCATCCAGAATGTTTGGCTAGACCTTTTTTTCATTCGTCAACATGATCTTAAAGGAGCACTCCACCTTTTTTTTTTTAGGAAATATGCTCATTTGTAACATTCCTAGGAGTTAAACATTTGAGTTTTACAATTTTTTAATATATTTAGATGATCTCCTGTTCTGCCGAGAGCACTGTTAGCTTAGCATAAATAATTGAATCCGATTAGACCATTAGCGTCTCAAAAAAGAGTTTTAATGATTTTTCTGTTTAAAACTTGACTCTTCTTTAGTTACATCATGTAAGACTGATGGAAAATCAAAAGTTGTTATTTTCTAGGTTGATATGTCTAGGAACTATACTTTCATTCTAGAATAATAGTCAAGAAACGTTACTACCGTACCATTATTATATACATTGATATTACCCAGTGCTGTTATCTACCTGGGGACTATTTTCAAGTGCCGAGTAATATCATTGCATATAGTATAATGCATAGTATATTTCCAAGCCATATCAGCCTAGAAAATAGCAACTTTTCATTTTCTGTCAATCTTAGAACACATTGTTTTAAGTGAGATGCTAATTGTCTAATCTGATTCAATAATCTATGCTAAGCTAATCTAAAAGTGCTCTGACAGACCCGAAGATCAACTTTTTGATCATTTTTGAGTGAGATGCTAATGGTCTAATCTGATTCAATGAATTATGCTAAAATATGCCAAGTTAAAAGTGCTCTGACAGACCCAAAGATCAACCCTTTGGTAATTTTTGATTGAAATGCTAATGGTCTAATCTGCTTCAATGATCTAAGCTAAGCTAAGCTAAGCTAAAAGTGTTCTGTCAGACTCAAAAATCAACTCTTTGGTCATTTTTGAGTGAGATGCTAACGGTCTACTCCAATGCAATGATCTATGGTAAGCTAAGCTAAAAGTGCTTTACCAGACCTGAACGTCAACCCTTTGGTCATTTTTGAGTGAGATGCTAATGGTCGAATCTGATTAAAAAATCTATACTAAGCTAACTTAAAAGTGCAACACCAGACCTGAAGATCAACTCTTTGTTCATTTTTGAGTGAGATGCTAATGGTCTAATCTAATTCAATAATCTATACTAAGCTAACTTAAAAGTGCAACACCAGACCTGAAGATCAACTCTTTGTTCATTTTTAAGTGAGATGCTAATGGTCTAATCCGATTCAATGATCAATGCTAAGCTAAGTTAAGCTAAAGGTGCTCCGCCAGACCCGAAGATCAACGCTTTAATCCTTTTTGAGTGAGATGCTTATGGTCTAATCTGATTCAATGATCTATGCTAAGCTAAACTAAGCTAAGCTAAGCTAAGCTTAATTAAAAGCGCTCCGTCAAACCCGAAGACCAACTCTGAGGTCATTTTTGAGTGAGATGCTAATGGTCTAATCTGATCTAATGATCTATGCTAAGCTAAGCTAAAAGTGCTCCACCAGACCTGAAGGTCAACTCTTTGGTCATTTTTGAGTAAGATGGCAATGGTCTAATCCGATTCAATGATCTATGCTAAGCTAAACTAAGCTAAAGGTGCTCCGCCAGACCCAAAAATCAACTCTTTGATCATTTTTGAGTGAGATGCAAATGGTCTAATCTGATTCAATGATCTATGCTAAGCTAAGCTAAGCTAAATTAAAAGTGCTCCGTCAGACCCGAAGATCAACTCAGGTCATTTTTGACTGAGATGCTAATGGTCTAATCTGATTAAATTATCTATGCTAAACTAAGCTAAAACTGTTACACCAGACCCAAATATCAACTCTTTGGTAATTTATAAGTAAGATGCTAATGATGTAATCCGATTCATTGATCTATGCTAAGCTAAGCTAAAACTGCCCCACCAGACCTGGAAATCGGCTTATCTAATGCAAAAACTCAATTGTTTAACTCTAGGGGAGTTATAAAATGAACATATTTCAGTAAAGCGGAATGTTCCCTTAATGCGGGCAGGCAAAGGTCAACTCGAAGTCCAGTTGCTTTACCGTCGAAGAACATTTTGCGAGCCAAAATACCAAATGCCAGCCCAACTTCACCTATCATCTCAGAGACATCTTCTTGCAATGATTATAAACGTCTCCTTCAGATATTGCTTTCCTCCCCTCAGTGTACAGCATAAGAGACAGCTCCTAGTCTGGCCTGGATTTGCCTTAAAGTCGGAGTGCTTTTCGCAAAAGTCTGCCTGGCTGAAGTACAAAGCCCACACATGTGCACGTTCAAGCAGGAGGATTTCTGCAGATTTCCAGAGTCTCCTCACGTTGAGTGGCATTTTTAGCGGGAGAAGCTATTTTAGGACTATAGTAGTAGACAGAACCGATTTTTCGGCGCTTACAGGATTCAGGTTTCAATTTCAGATTGGCAGCAGATGTGACCAAATCAATATGAAGAAGCAAGATAGGCAAGTGCCATTCAATCCAGATAATAGCGAATAGCTGCAGCTTTATTATGAAATCTGAAGGTGATAAAGGCCTCCGGGTGCTCCGGTTTCCCCCAGTCCAAACACATGCGCTATAGGTGAACTGAATAAACTAAATTGGCGGTGTAGTGTGTGTGTGTGTGTGTGTGTGTGTGTGTGTGTGTGTGAATGTGAGAGTGTATGGGTGTTTCCCAATACTGGGTTGTGGCTGGAAGGGCATCCGCTGCGTAAAACATATGCCGGAAAAGTTGGCGGTTCATTGCGCTGTGGTGACCCCTGACAAATAAGGGACTAAGCTGAAGGAAATTTATCATGCAGGCCTATTTTAAAAGCACATTTATGTGACATAAATGGGTCAAACGGGTTTAACGTGCACTCTTTTCTTCATTCTGTCAGACGTGGACGAATGCCAGGCCGTCCCAGGACTGTGTGCCGGAGGAAACTGCATCAACACCGTGGGCTCTTATGAGTGCAAATGCCCCGCGGGTCACCGACAGAGTGAGACCAACCAGAAGTGTGAAGGTACGTCATTTACTGCACACAACCCAAACCACACACACACACGCTGGAGAATGACTTCACTTCTGTCCATCATTTGTAATTGATGAGGGGGGAAAAAATAAAGTTGAGTCATGGATTTGGCATTGTAGAAGTTTTGAAAAACTTTGGTGCCAGAAGTATTCATTAAATCAAACATGACTTTTTTCTTGGGGTGTGTTTCCCAAAACTATCATTAGCCAAATAAGAGCGCTAGTTTTGCCATTACAAACCTTTGGTCATTTTTGAGTGAGATGCTAATGGTCTAATCTAATTCAATGATCTATGCTAAGATAAGCTAAAAGTGGTCCGTCAGACCCGAAGATCAACTTTTTGGTCATTTTTGAGTGAGATGCTAATGGTCTAATCTGATTCAATGATTTATGCTAAACTAAGCTAAAAGTGCTACACCATACCCAAAGATTTTTGAGTGAGACGCTAATGGTCTAATCTAATTCAATGATCTATGCTAAGCTAAGCCAAGCTAAAAGTGCAACACCAGACCCGAAGATGAACTCTTTGGTCATTTTTGAGTGAGATGCTAACGGTTTAATTTGATTCAGTGATTTATGCTAGGCTAGGCTAAAAGTGCTACACCACACCCGAAGATCAACTCTTTGGTCATTCTGAGTGAGATGCTAATGGTCTAATATAATTCAATGATTAATGCTAAGCTAAGCTAAAAGTGCAACACCAGACCCGAAGATCAACTCTTTGGTCATTTTGAATGAGATGCTAATGGTCTAATCAGATTCAATGATTAATGCTAAGCTAAGATAAAAGTACAACACCAGACCCGAAGATCAACTCTTAGGTCATTTTTGATTGAGATGCTAATGGTCTAATCTAATTCAATGATCTATGCTAAGCTAAACTAAGCTAAAAGTGCTCTGCCAGACCCGAAGATCAACTTTTTGATCATTTTTGAGTGGGACGCTAATGGTCTAATCTGATTCAATGAATTATGCTAAAATATGCCAAGTTAAAAGTGCTTGCTAATGGTCTAATCTGATTCAATGATTTATGCTATGCTAAGTTAAATTAAAGTGCTCCGCCAGAGCCGAAGATCAACTCTTTGATAATTTTTGAGTCAGATGCTCATGGTCTAATCTGATTCAATGCCGGCATAGTTGGTAGTTCATTGTGCTGTGGTGACCCTTGATAAATAAGGGACTAAGCCGAAGGAAATTTATCGTGCAGCCCTATTTTAAACAACACATCATGTCAGCACCAGTGGTGTAGTGGTTATTGCGTCGACACATGCACTCCGGTGCTCACGTCGATCCAAGTTCGATTCCCGCCTCGTGGTCCTATGCACGATCCTTCCCCTTTCTCTGCACCCCATGCTTTCCTGTTAATAATCTCTACTGTCCTATACAATAAAGGTGAAAACCATGAAAAAATAATTATAAAAAACAACACATCATCAGCCAAATAAGAGCCCAAGTTTCATCATTACAAACATAGTTCTGCAATTATGTGCTTTACAAAATCCATCATTCAGCATCACAATCTTGTCTAGTTTTTATTATAAAACTATTTAAAAATGTGCAGTACATTTTAGTTTCATTTTATTGGATGTGTTAGTTTCAGTTTCGTTTAAGGCAACAAAGTAGCAGTAAGTTACTGTAAATTTCTGTTTAACGGAGAGCAGATTTTCAACACATTTCTACACATAATAGTTTTAATAACTCATTTCTAATAACTGATTTATTTTATCTTTGTCATGATGACAGTAAATAATATTCGACTAGATGTTTAAAAAAACACTTCTATAGAGCTTAAAGTGACATTTAAAGGCTTAACTAGGTTAATTAGGTATGTTAGGATAATTAGGCAAGTCATTAGTCCCTTTCGAGACCGGTAAATATCCGGAAAATTACCGGAACGACTTTACTGGTGAATTAAAAAAGCGCTGTTCACACAGGTAAGAACGCTTCAGAATCTTTCCGGAAAAGTTGACACATCCAATCCAAAATACCTGTAAATACTGACATCAAGCAGAAATGAGCTCTAAACGCTTGTAGCTTGTGTTTCTAAACAAAGGTCACACGGTTGATGGTTTCATTTTCGCTTAAAACTTTAGCATTCATGTAGCAGCTTTTGTCTCAGAGATGGACCAAATAACTATAGAAAAAAATTAATTAATTAAAAATAAATGAATAAAAATAAATACATTTTAAAACCATCCGAGGGCAGAAACGCTAACCGAAGCTAAAACCAGCTTTGTTTACACATTTGACTACATTGCAAATGCTGAATGATATGAAGGAAGACTTTCGCATGTTGAGATGTACATTTGAAGATCATCATTTGGAAAATATTTGAAAAAGAAGAAGAAATCACAGGAGGGCGAATAATTTTGACTTCAACTGTGTAAGTATATATATATAGTTTTGCATTTTAACTTAACGTAGAGTTTGGGAAACATTTCATCCCTACATCGTTTAATCCCAAATGACGCATGGCACTGGTGTAGTTCATTAGTCACATATTATGTCGCTGTTTGGAAAACACAGGCCAGGTTTGTGTCTTCAGTAACATCTTCTATTAAACACAGAGCCGTTTAGCTGGAATTCAAACAATGCTGAGTAAAAACAAACAGGCCTGTTGTAAATCGGGGGTCTGCGCTTCTCCCTTAAGGAGCATTGAGATAAACCTAGATTAAGATAGTGGATTACTGATAGCAAGGTGAGAATTTTCCTTATCTACCTCTCTATTTTCATTCAATGTAGTGTTTTGTTTTGGCATCACAAATTAACTACTGCAAATATTGAAAATGTGCATAATTAACAAATATAATTTCTGAATACATTAAAAAAAAGAACTAAATATTGTCTGGTAAATTATATATGAATCCACATTAAAGTCAATCAATAAATGTTTGTATTTAAATACATTTCAGCATTTTGTTTTTATATTTGTAAATAATTTGTAATGTAACTTTGTAGATTTGTACTTGTATTAATTTATTTTTTATAATATTTTTTAGATTTGCAACATTGCTTTTATTTCATTTAATAAAAAACATTAAAGCTAATCTGAATGAAATAAATGCATTATATGTTATAGTATTGATATGAACTATTGGATCATCTACATTCTTCAGGTAAAATAAAAATATGTTTCTTCTATAACAATTTCTTAGAAGAAATTCATGATATTTATAATAAGGAGTTGTATTAGTTGATGCATTTACTAACTTGACCCATGAACAATGCATTTATTACAGTATTTATTCATGTTAGTTACCATTAGTTAATGAAAATGGAGTTGTTCATTGTTTATTCATGTTAACTCACAGCGCATTAACTAATGTTGACAAGCTTGACTTTAATATGGATTTTAATAATGGATTAGTAAATGTTGAGTTATGATTAATAAATGCTGTACAAGTATCATTTATTATTAGGTCATGTTATTAAATCGATAACCAATAAGATCTAATTGTAAAGTGTGACTAAACAAATAAAAATCTATTTTAAATCTATATTGAATATAAATCTATTTAATAATTTTTTTATGTTAGAATAACTTTAATAAGTTATGTAATATGTTAGAATAAGTCCTTTAAATTATGGTTAAAAAATGTATTTCATAAGAACTTTAATAGTATCATTTTAAAAAATGTGACAAAATTTAACACATCTTTGGATGGAAACAGCTATAGACGCATCAATAAAAGAAACTACTTTAGTTTACTATCATTTTTTAGGAGAAGCGATTTGTGCTGTAATTTAAGAATTAAGGTTATTGCACACTAAATACGAAATATTCGTCTATAATTTTAAAGTAAAATTTAAAGAACAAAAATTCGAAACTTTAGTCTGTCCTAATAACTTTGGAATCAGTTTTTGAGATTTTGAGAGGTGTTTTGACAATTCACGACCGCCGTACAAGCGACAGACAAAATCCAAAATGGCATCAACAATATGACAATTAACTAACAATTAACAGGCATCAGACTTCGCGTGCAAGGTTTGTGTGCATGACGAATTTTTCAGATTCGAACGCGAAAAAAAAACGCATACGAAATTTTTAGACTTCAGTGTGCAAAGACCTTTAATCACGTAAAACTACTAAAAGTTGTTACTCAGCCCCCTTAAGGAGCATCCTTACGAAATTTAGCATTTTAACTAATGTAAATTTCGGGAAACACTTCGTCACTACATCGTTTATTTCCTGAATGACGCATCGCACTAATGTAGTTTAGCCGCGAGATGGCATCAATAACATGACAATTAAATCACAATTAATAGGCATCGAAATCAGTTTACAAGGTTTGTTGCGTGACAAATTTTTCAGATTCGATTACGAAAAAAAAACGCACACAAAACTTTTTGGACTTCAGTGTGCAAGACCTTTAATCATGTAAAACTGTTAAGACTCCACACACTTCCAGTCATCCAGACGGAGGGAATCCTGGAATCTGGGGTTATTAGTTTAACTCCTAATCACATTTCGACCCTGCATGACACAGAGATGAGTAAAAGCACAGACCTGCTGAAAGTGCTGTCTGTCAGTCTGTAAATGAGATCTGCTCTTTGAAGCCGTGTGGAGCTGCTGCTTGGGTTGATAATTACTAGACAATGGTGTGGTGTAAAAGTCTTGCCCCCAGGGCGAGAGCACTGCAGTCTGCTAACAGGACACTTTCTAGAGGAGAAAAATAAAAATTCAAGCGATTTCAACAAAAAATGCTAGACACTGTAAAACAGTATATCCGTAAATGATCAGATTTAAGCAGTTTGTGATTCATGTTTTTATTTTTCCCCATGTATTTATACTTTTGAATTGCATTATGGGATCTTGATTTGTCTTCCAACAACTTTTAACCTTGAAAAGTTTCAAAAAGTGACTTTTATGAACATTTTTAATGGTTTAAAGTGATATATTGTCTGGGTTGGTGTTGTATATTACGATACAAACACCTTGTAATAAACCGCTAGTACATCTTCTGTTATTTTACAGACTTATTTCTTTATATATTACTTCTTATACATTATATTATTCATTCATTCATTTTCTTTTCGGCTTAGTCCCTTTTTATTAATCCGGGGTTGCCACAGCGGAATGAACCGCTAACTTATCCAGCACGTTTATACGCAGCGGATGCCCATCCAGCTGCAACCCATCTCTGGGAAACATCCGCACACACTCATACACTATGGACAATTTAGCCTATCCAATTAACCTGTACCGCATGTCTTTGGACTGTGGGGGAAACGGGACCACCCGGAGGAAACCCACACGAACGCAGGGAGAACATGCAAACTCCACACAGAAACGCCAACTGACCCAGCACTACCTACTGCGCCACTGCACATTACATTATTTCAAACTAAAATGTCAATAAAAGTCACTGTGTCTAAACTGTAGAGTTGAGTTTTCAACATCAAAAGTGGGCAGAGCAGAGATCAACATCCCATAATGCAATTCACAACCGTAAATAAACAGAAAACACTTGTGAATCACAAAATACGGTAACTATAATTTACAGTTATGCGTAAACTGGTTAATAACTTTTCCTTAATATTTACAGTGAATAATCGGAAATTCACTTTCCCAGAATTCCCTGCATGACACTTTTCATGCTTTGTCAACATTACTAATACTATTGTACTTTTTACGTTACGCCTAATCTCGATAAATAATAATAATTTCATTACCGTAATTTTGCTTGCGTTACCATGAATGGTGTTTAGCGGTTGTGTGTCTACATTGTGTAGATTTTAATACTTCAAAACATAGGGGTATGACTAAAAATTTATGACATACTGTAACTTACCTTCAAATGTAGACATTTCTTTTATGTTCCTACTGTATTTTTTTAATAGCAAACATGATCAGTAACCTGGTTTATGGCAACTTTTCTTTACATCTACATTACCTGACAAAAGTCTTGTCATCGATCCCATTTGCAAGAGCAGCAAATAATATCTTGACTTCTAGTTGATCATTTGGAAAAGTGGCAAAAGGTGGACGTTTCTGCTGAATCCTCTGTTAAACTGCATCCCAATCATCCCAAATACTGCAGAAGACCTACTGGAACCCACATGGACCCAAGATTCTCAGAGAAATCAGTCAAGTTTGGTAAAGGAAAAATCATGGTTTGGGGTTACATTCAGTATGGGGGCGTGCGAGAGATGGATGGCAACATCAACAGCCTGAGGTATCAAGACATTTGTGCTGCCCATTACATTACAAACCACAGGAGAGGGCAAATTCTTCAGCAGGATAGCGCTCCTTCTCATACTTCAGCCTCCACATCAAAGCTCCTGAAAGCAAAGAAGGTCCAGGTGCTCCAGGACTGGCCAGCCCAGTCACCAGAGATGAACAGTATTTAGCATGTCTGGGGTAAGATGAAGGAGGAGGCATTGAAGATGAAGCCAAAGAGTCTTGATGAACTCTGGGAGTCCTGCAAGAACGCTTTCTTTGCCATTCCAGATGACTTTATTAATCAGTGATTTGAGTCATTGCAGAGATGTATGGATGCAGTCCTCCAAGATCATGATGGAGTCAGACACAATATTCATTCTGTTTCCACTGCAGCAATACTTTATATTCTATACTGGACATTATTTCTGTTAATGACAAGACTTTTGCCTAAGCAAAGTCAGACCTTACTGTCCTAATGAAATAATTAAAAATCAAGGTATAATCCTATTTTATTTTGGTCAAATAAGCGTAATCTATAGGCCTTTGCCTTTCATATAAACCATTTCTGATACCAAACGATCAACTAGAAGTCAAGTTATTATTTGTTGTTCCTAAATAGATGGCAAGACTTTTGTCAGGTAGAGTATAGTGAATAACCGTAAATTCCCTTTCCCAGAGTTCCCTGCATTTTCATGCTTTTGTGTCATAACTATTGTTTGTTTTAGCGTTTTTTTTTAAGCATGAATTTTGTACGTTAGAGTTATACATTACATCTAATGTCTATAAAAAATGTTTATTTCATTACCGTAACTGTATCCGTTAGCATGAATGGCGTTTAGCATAACATTGTGTAGATTTAAGTAGTTCTAAACATTGGTGACTATAAATGAATTAAATACTGTTATTTATGATTCATGTAAAAAATATATACATTTTATGCTGCTACCGTATTTTAACGGTAAAATTCCAAACAACCCCAGCTGCCATTTATTTATCGTAAAATTAACAGATTTTTTTCCCAGTGGTTCTATAAATAAAGGTTTGCACTTACAGTTGAGGATAAAACTAAAATGATCACTCCATTAAGTGACGTTTAATGGAGGAAGGACATTTTTCACAGCATGTCCTCATGTTTTTCTTCTGGAGAAAGCCTTATTGGTTTTAGTTTGGCTGGAACAAAACAATATTTGTAAAATAAGTAAAAACTACTATGGTTTTTTAATGAAGTTATAAAAACTTTCAAGGCCTGTTCATTCAGACATTATTAAGTTCTTCTGTGGTTAGGGAAGGTAAACATTGAGCTAACTGCATTAAAGCTTCCTCTACAACAAAGAATGTCAAGTTTTAATGGTATTATATGAGCTTTAAAGGGTTCTTGTATTTTTATGTCACACCAAAAACTTCTGTTTCTTCAGTCGTAAGATTTACAAGCTCATAAAAATACAGAAGGAGCTCAAAGTTAATTAAAAACCTCCTTTGATTTCTGAAGAACTTAAAGATATTTAATAATTACTTATTAGTTAACTTAGAAGTTAGAAGAGCATCATGATATTACATCAAGTTTTTTTATACTATCAAAAGAACTTACTAGTTTCGTTGCGTTAAAAACATAAAAACGATCGCATCTACTATGCAAAACATATCTATTATATATATATATATATATAAATAAATAAATAAAACAATATAAATGATATCCTAAAGCAAAGCATGAACACACACTCCAGCAGTCATTTGTGGAGGCTTTTAGCTTGACGTCTGCCCTGAGTAAAGTCTGACGAGCGGGTTTGTTTTGCAGAGGTTTTTCAGCAGATCCCACTTTCCACACACACAATCATTCGCCATGCTCTTCCCACATCCCGCCTCATGCTCAAGCGACAAACCCCGAACACACAACCTCCACATATAATTATACTAAATAAATATAATTGCACGTGTGTATAAATATGAGATCGACATGCAATAAAACCCAACCGATCGCTTCACCATCTGTTGAGTTTGCGTTCGTTGTTGCGTTACGTCAATCTCAATCCATTCAAGAAAAGAGAAACCACAAATGACATCGCTCGAGTCTCTCAAACTGAGTAAAAGTGCTTCAGAAGTGTTTCTCCATAAAGCAACCCCCGTTTTGATGCATAACTGGTTAAACTTCTGAGAAATATTCATATTAGTGGTGTTTGCAGTGCAAGTAATGCATCATTTCTGCTGGTGTTTCAGACATCGATGAATGTTCAACCATATCCGGAGTGTGTGACGGTGGAGAGTGTACAAACACCGCCGGCAGCTACGTGTGCACCTGTCCACGAGGATACATCACCAGCACCGATGGCTCCAGATGTGTTGGTGAGACGCTGTCACACACATCTTTATAGGCTCTTCCCATAGATGTAATGCTGTTTCTACTGTACAGACTGTATGTTCTCCCCTCCCCCCACCTCTAAACCAACCCTCATAAGAAACAATCTGCAGTTTTCCATTTTCAACCTACTTCATTTTGTGCCATTTATGAGCCGTTTTCCTGATGGGGACCAAAAATGTCCCTACAAGGTCAAAATTTACTGGTATTGAGGACATTTGGTCCCCACAATGTAAGGAACATAAGATGAACACACAGAGATGCACAGATTTGATTGGTTTTGCTATCCTTGTGGAGACATTTGGTCCCCACAATGTATGGACTACAAGGTTTACACACACACACACACACACACATTTTACTGGGATGGCTATACTTGGATACATTTGGTCCCCACAATGTGAAGAATACAAGGTGTCCACACACATTTTAAGGGGATTTCTATGCTTGTGGAGCCATTCGGTCCCCATAATGCAAGGAATACAAGATGCGCACACGTGTGGAATACACTGTACACACACATACACACTCTTTACTGGTATTGCTATACTTGTAATAGCAACATTTGGTCCTCGTAACATGTGGAATACAAGGGATACACACACACACACACTCTCTTTACTAGTGTTGCTATATGTGAGGACATTTGGTCCACACAACGTAAGGAATACAAGGTGCACACACACATTCTACTGGTTTTTGGTCCTTACAAAGTAAAGAATGCAAGGTGCACATGCATACACACACACACTACTGATATTGCTATACTTGATATATGACATTTGGTCACCACAATGTAAGGAATACAAGGTGTATACACACACACACACACACACACACACACACACACACGCACACACACACACACACACACACACACACATTCTACTGGTTTTTGGTCCTTACAAAGTAAAGAATGCAAGGTGCACATGCATACACACACACACACTACTGATATTGCTATACTTGATATATGACATTTGGTCACCACAATGTAAGGAATACAAGGTGTATACACACACACACACACACACACACACACACACACACACACACACACACACACACACACACACACACACACACACACACACATTTTACTGGTATTGCTATACTTGTGGAGACATTTGGTCCCTGTAATGTGTGGAATACAAGGTGTACACACACATTTTGCTGGTTTTTGGTCCCCACAATGTAAAGTACACTCACACACATTTTACTGGTATTGCTATACTTGTGGAGACATTTGGGCTGCATAATAAGAGGGACACAAGGTACACGTACACACGCACACACACACTTATTTTACTGGTATTGCTACACTTGTGAGGGCATTTGGTCTCCACAACCCAAGGAATACAAGGTGTGCGCGCACACACATTTAACTAGTATTCCTATACTTGTGAGAACATTTGGTCCTTGTAATGTGTGAAATACAAGGTGCACACATAAACACACAAATATTTTACTGGTATTGCTATACTTGTGAGGACATTTGGTACCCACAACATAAGAAATACGAGTTGCGTACACATTTTATTGGAATGCAATTAATAACGAAATGTTTTTTGTATTTGTACGTAAGTGTAAGTTGTTCTTGAATTTCATCATACATTCAGAATAAATTTTAGTATAAGCTTTTTGAAGAATCGCGGTTTATTCGTAACAACGTCCGAACATATATTTCACGCATAAATTTGTGCAAATTCAATAGTCGGCGCCAATAGCCTAGTGGTTAGTGCGTCGACATATAGCACCCAGGTGCTTGCGGCGACCCGAGTATGATTCCCGGCACGAGGTCCTTTGCCGATCCTTCCCCTATCTCTGCTCCTCACACTTTCCTGTCTGTAAATCTTCACTGTCCTGTCAATAAAGGTGAACACCCCTAAAGAATAATAAAAAAAATTAGCTAAATAAACACAATTCTTGAGGTTTTTAGGGGGAGGGGCAACAGTTGTTTTATGTTCAATCTACTTAAATTTGTAAAAAACAATTAAGTTACCTTAATTAATTTGTGTTGGGACAACATGAAGGAATTGTGTGTAACCCAGCATTTTATAGTGGTCAAATGAGATCCAATACTATTATCCATTGCGTGCGGTGCTGCTATATTAAGTTGTAGTTGTGAAATCTTATCAGAAAATGTTTTTTGACCAATAGTTTTTGTTTTTGTTCACTAAAATAACCTTGCTACAGATAAATATGGTTGGTTTCGTTTGGGTTTTGGTGAAACCGTGCTCTCAGGGCGATCGGTTGTCAAAGGACGACGGTGAAAACGGTCACATGGATGTTATTTCCTCCTGCTAGCATTCCAGTACAGTGAGGCAGAGATGCTGTTGACTCTGGCAGTGTCTTTGTCTTTTCACTGTCCGCTTCTCTCTCTATGTGCGTTTTTACACACGCCGTCTTGAGTTTCTCAATCTACCGCCCCATATGTCTCTGGTAACCCCTGATCCTATGGGTCCCCAGGTGCCAATATAGAAATGTGAGATATCGACCCTGTATGACATGTTGACGCGGCCTTCGAATGTTTCCAAAAACCTGTGCGGGTTTATGTTTATTGTGGCCAATATTTATACTGTGCATATAGATCCAGGCAGTGTAGAACCACATGCGTCTATGTTGACGTACAAAATAACTCTAGTTTCAGTGGGTTTTGTAGGTGAATGTCAAAAATACTCACAAGAGACCAAAATGCAAGAAAACTATGATGCTGGACAAAATTAAGAGTTTTAAATCATTTTAATACATCCCGGACGAGCCCCCAATTATGTCAAAACACCAAAACATGTTAAAATAAGTGGGGGCTCATCCGGGACGCATTAAAATCATTTTAAACTCTTAATTTGTATTAAATTGTCATAAATCGTATCTCATGTTCAAAAGTTGCCACGAAAACACAGTTGACCCTATTAATATTACTGTGAGCAATTCATCAGTCCATGTTATTCCCAAAAAGTTGCACCACTGAAGAGTTTTGGCTCCAAAAAAATAAACAAATTTAACAACACAGCAATCTTTATAACAAAATCTTTTAAATTCTGCCAATACTAATTAGATTAATTTCTGTCTTGTGTGACAGTGTAAATGCAATGTCAACAAAGGCGGTGCAAGCTATTAGTCAAGAACTTGCTATTTAGACATTGTTTTTGGTAGGAAACCAATCAAGGAGCCCCCTGGACTCAGTTTGTTTTTCCCCAGTGTGACAAATACAAATTAAGACAAATACTTGCTATGCCTATGGATCCCATTCATGGTGGAGAAAATTAGCAATCCATGTGTATTTTGACATACAAAATAAAGCCTCTAGTTTGAGGCCCAATGGCTTATGTAGCCTAATACCATGGAAGAGTCTTCAACAAGTTGACAAGAAACCAAAATTGACCATTTTAATATATCTGGGAGCAATTCATAAGTGCATGTTCTTCTATGTTACACCTAAAAATCAAGTCAAAATCAAAGTCAAGAACTAACTTGCTATTTAGACACTGCTTTCGGTCTGAAGCCACAGAAGGATTGGCTATTTTTGTGTTTGACCCTGGTTTTACTGGGTTTGAGACTGGTTTTGAGACTGGTTTTACGGGATATACTTATTATTCTAGGGCTCCTGGATTATGGACAAAATCATAATTATTTTGGTCAAAAATTAAATTTGAAGTTTTTAAGATATATATATATAATAGGTGGTCATAGATATTTTTTTAAAATCTAGATTAATCTCACTGTAATCTTGGAATTAATCTAGATTAAAATAGCTCATTTGAATTCTGCCGAAAGCATTCAGAATATGTGTGCTACCCAAATAATGACTAAATATAAGTCTTTGAGAATGCCAGGTGGCGCATTAGACCAAGGGTTCATCTTCAGTTACCAAAATGCATCACAAACTGCTTGAGAAACTGTTCTACTATGATAATTGGTGGTGAAAATAAATTAAGTTCAATAAGATGTACTTGTGTTTACTAATATATATATACACATACATACACACACACACACTTCGTGGTGGGGGGTCTTGGATTCAAAATCTTTTAAAATAGGTTACATTCACAGCCATCAATTATTCTTTATAAGTGTTTTATAAAGTTTTAGGGTGGACAAGAAACATTTTGGAATGCACTGATCTAAACAGAGAGTGATTAAAAATGTAAAATCTATATTCCAGTGTATCAGAATTAATGTAGAACCAGGTATTGCAGTCCAAATTCAAAACATTGGAAAGGTTTTTATTCACCCGACCCCTCGCACACGCAGATTGCCAGATTTACGACACCAGCAGGAGCAATCGTGCCTGACGATCGAGCTTTACACTGTAAGCTGCTCAGCTAATGTTTACGTTCGCAATATTTGTATTACTTGCTAATTAAAACCCCCTCGTGTGGATTTGAATAAATCTGAATCTGCATTCTGTCGCATTTTTGGCTCCGCCCACATACACTGAGGCAGCCTTCAAGACTAAAATGAAAAACACAATATTTCCACAAAAGCAACCCAGAGTGCTGAAATATAACTGGGTAAACTGGCAGTGGGCTGGTCATAGAGTCCAAAACAAAGACAGACTTTTCACGAAGCACGCAATTTCAAAGGCGATTAGCATTCCTTTTCAGATAAACAAGTATATATAGTTGTTTCTTAAACATCCGCAAACATATTATGGTGTTTTTATGCTGTAGTAGAGTCACAAGCTTACACACAGCACATTTAAGTACATGTTGTTCCAAACAAGTTGCTAGCTATTTAGACATTGTTTTAGGCTGGAAACCAAAGGCAAAACAAGGTTTAGTGTTATCTTTGTGTTTGCCCCCTGGTTGCTGCTTTGTGTTGCACAGGACCAGGCCCACAGGGAGTCATTTATCCTGATGCTAATCAGCACTAATGCATTGTTGGGCCCCGCGCGAACACAAAAAATCTCACTTTGAGGCCCGAGAGAAGGTCTGGTTGCAATTGAAGCCAGCGTTCCCATCAGCACGCTTGCGAAAGCCTCCCGCCGGGTCAATCCCAAGGGGTTGCAGTTCGGGAGTGTGCGCCTGGAACCTCCAGACGAAGCGTTTCTTGCGTCCGATGTAATTGGCCAAGATTTCTCCACATGGACTTGATTTATAGCAGATCGCCGACTCATTAGCCGAGTTAATCGACTTTCACGTGCTTCACACACACACTAATGTCGCTGTAGTGAGCGTATATACACTATTCTCCCTCGTTGACCTTCACGGAGTGAAACGTCCAGGGCTGGACTGGGCCAAAAAAAAATAATAATAAATCGGCCCCGGCATTTTGGGACAGAGCGGCCCACTACATTCAATCAAAATGCTCCCCATCTGCACGCCCTTGAATATCTTCACCAACTTCCATTCTATAAAAGCCCAAAAGCCATATTTAGGAAATAATGAGAGTTGACAAATCAAAAACTTAATTTAAATTTATTCTTATATTAAATTATAATCCACACTGGACGTCCATCTTGTGTGTGCATACAGTTTTTATCTATATAATTTGTAAAATAAAGACTTGCAGGTTAAGGAAACAGCATAGAAGGAAGTTGCGACGTGCTTTGGTGTATTTTTGTATATGGTATTTGTGTATGGTATATTTATACAGACAGGTAGGTAACTAGATCAAATAGACAGAAATACATTGATCTGTGCAAACGCCTGCTCGCTGCTTCTGCTCTCCACATGCGCGCGTGGGGTGAGAAACAGGCGAGACTTTCCACTATTCCACCGACGTTGCACATACAGAGCCAAAAATGGAATTTTGTGATTGGGTCAGCCCAATGTAAATAAAGAAAAGAACCAATGGGCTGCAGATTATGTCACATGGGCCGGTCCGTCCGAAAAAGAAACATCTTACTTTCATAGCGTCACAGATCACAGCATCGTCAATTAATTAGGCAGAAAAAACGACAGTCTGCTTAGTGTTTTATGGGCCAATCAGATCAATTCAATTCAATTCACCTTTATTTGTATAGCGCTTATACAATGTAGATCGTGTCAAAGCAGCTTCACATAAAAGGTCACAGTAAATAGGAACAGTGTAGTTCAGTTTGTAGTGTTTAAGCTCAGTTCAGTGTGGTTTAATAATCACTACTGAGAGTCCAAATATTGAAGGGCAAATCCAATGATGCGCAGCTCTACAGATCCCGAACCATGCAAGCCAGAGGCGACAGCGGAGAGGGGAAAAAAAACTTCACTAATGGCGGAAGTGAAGAAAAAAAACCTTGAGAGAAACCAGGCTCAGTGGGCACGACCATTTTAATTTCTCCGCTGGCCAAACGTCTTGTGCAGAGCTGCAGTCTCAGTGGCGGAGGCTGGAAGCTGGCCTCAGCGAAGACTCGTCTGTCTCTGGAGCGTCACAGGAATCAGTCTCATGTTCTCCACTCCTCCATGACCATCACAGTAGCTGCTCAGTATTCGGCCTGGTCCAGGATATGGAAACCTTGGGATCATCTCGTCGTTGGTCTTGGATCGAATCAGTGACTCTGCATAGTCTGAGGGCCTCGGGAAGAGTATCCCAGGTGGAAATGGAGAATAAGAAAATAATTAGCGTAGCTGATGTTTCACAGTGTATATCAACAAGATGCATAACCTGTGTGGAAGCCCCCTAAGCCCAGTCAGATCATGAGAAGATGATCAGCCCGGCCCAAAAAGTACGTCGGTCCAGCAGGAAACTGACTGGTCTGCCAGATGGCCAGTCCGCGCCTGGAACGTCCCATCTCAAAACTTCATTCCTGAACCAGTGTGTTAGCCGTTTCTCCAGTACACTTCTCAGGCTCCCACATCATAACTTAACTTCCTGTCTGGGACGTGTGAAAAGGGCGCACGTGGACTTGACCTCCTGTTTAGTGAAATGGTGTTCACAAGAATAGCGTTTGTGGTGTTTGGAGGATGAAGCGCAATTAATTGGGATAATTGGATAATTCTGCATTTTTGGATTTATAAACTAGTCAATAATTGTTCCTTTTGTTAAACTAGCCAAGTCTTTCTATAACATCTATGTGTTGTTACTTTTTCTGGTGATTTGAAGTGCTTCTTTTATACTTACTTGTACATGGCTTTGGATATAAGTGTCTGCTTAATGAATAAATGTAAATACTCATAAATTTTCTCTGGTTATCTTTGGTACAGATCATCGCATCGGGACGTGTTTCTCATCTTTGGCGAACGGCCGCTGTGCGAGCGAATTGTCTGGTCAGTACACCAAGATGCAGTGCTGCTGCGACACGGGCCGCTGCTGGGCCCTCGGACACATACCTGAGATGTGCCCCGTCAGAGGATCCGGTGAGTATGCTAATGCTAATAGCTAACTATGTTTACCAAAGTCAAAAATCACTGAATGACAAGATTGATTGCTAATACAACTAATTTTACTTTACTTGTATGGCTTTTAGCCCATTATATGTGCTAGATTTTAGGCTAACGTCTGTATGCTAACATTTGTGATTTACGCAATTAAAAAAAGGTTTCCAAAAATGATCCTAACATTATATTTAATTAATGTTCAAAATATTTGACAGACATAGGCACAATTAAAATGAGTTTATTTTCCAAAATTACTAATAACAATGAAAATTAACACAGCCTATAAAAGCATGTGGTGAGTATGCTAATCACTAGCACTGTTTGCTAAGTCAGACAACTTATATTACTATTGCTAATACTAGAAGTGTTGAACTTTAAACTATTGACTTTCTATTGATTCTGTGTGTGTGTTAACTCTGAGGCTAATTTGTCTATGCTAACATACATATGCTAACATAAACATTAACATACAAAAGTAAAAACTATATTTTCAAAAACTTTGATGACATGATGTTAATGTGGCCCAACAGAGCATTTGATAAATATATGCTAATGCTAATCAGTAGCAGTGATCGTTATGTCAAGAATCACTGTTACAGTTGCTAATACAATAAATTTGAACTTCAAGTTTTGTTGCTTTTGGCCCATTTCATGTGTTAGCTTTTAGGCTAACGTCAGTATGCTAACATACATAAAAAACAAAGTAAATAAGTAAGTAAAGTAGTAAGTAAAAAGTATGTTTGCAAAAGTTTTGATGATTTGAAATTAACGTGGCCCATCAGAGCAACTGAATATGCTAAAGCTAATAACTAGCATTGTTTATCAAGTCCTTACTAAAGAATATATTTATAGCTTTTATTCAGTTTCTGAGGTTAAGTCACCATTAAAGTTGCTAATGCCTAGTTATCTTTTTTATATTTGGAGGCTAACATATTAGCATGCATTTTAGGATATATATATGTTCCAGTTTGTGATATCCTACACTAAGAATGCTTTTTTAAAATAAAATGGTTTCTCGAGTGAAAATCTCTCACCCGTTTCTGATAGCGATAGCACATAGCACAGTTAACGACTGTATTATAAACTAAAGACCACTTTAAAAATACTGGCAGTAACTACTTTAACATATTAGCATGCATTTTAGCATTTTTCCAAAAAATATTGGTGATATTATCCTCCACTGTTTTTTTTGTAAATAAAATATCCCATCTGTCTCTGACTAGCAATAGCACGTAGAACAGTTAATAGCTGTATTATAAGCCCACTTTAAAAATATTAACTACTTTAACATATTAGCATCTGTTTTAGAATATATAATCCTAATCCATCTTGTAAAATCTTACACCAAGTATACTTTTTTTAAATAAAATGTTTTTTCCTGAGTGAAAAGTTCTCACCCTTTTCTGACTAGCGATAGCACGTAGCACAGTAAATGACTGTATTATAAGCTAAAGACTACTTTAAAAAATACTTTAACATATTCGCATGTATTTTTGTGTTTTTCCAAAAATATTGCTGATCTTATCCTGCACTAACTATGATTTTTCTGTAAATAAAGTGTTCCATCACTCTCTGACTAGCGATAGCACGTAGCACAGTTAATGGCTGTATTGTAAGCTATAGACTACTTTAAAATGAACAATTAGGCTACTTTAACATATGTATTTTAGAATATACTGTGGCAACTTGTGATATTCTACACTAAATATATTTTCTTATAAAAATTAACAGTTTCCTGACGGTAAATGTCTCACTAGCAATAGCACATAGCGCAGTAAAATGACTGTATTATTAGCTAAAGATTTATTCAAAAACTGCTTTAACATATTAGCATGTATTTTAATGTTTTTCTTATAATATTGGTGATATTATCCTCCACTAACTAGGATTTTTCTGTATATTAAATGTCCACTCTGACTAGCGATAGCAGGAAGCACAGTAAAATGACTGTATTATTGGCTAAAGACTACTTTAAAGACTACTTTAACATATTAGCATGTATTTTAGTGTTTTTTCATTAATATTGATGCTATTATCCTCCACTGTTTTTTGTAAATAAAATATCCCATCTGTCTCTGTCTAGCAATAGGACATAACACAATTAATGGCTCTACGCCCACTTTAAAAATATTACTACTTTAACATATTAGCATCTGTTTTAGGATATATAATGCAATACCATCTTGTAAAATCTTACACTAAGTATACTTTTCGATTTAAATACTTAAGTATACTTTTTAAATATTTAAGTAAAACTTTTTAAATAAAATGGTTTCCTGAGTGAAAAGTTCTCATCCTTTTCTGACTAGCGATAGCACGTAGCACAGTAAAATGACTGTATTATAAGCTAAAGACTACTTTAAAAACTACATTAACATATTAGCATGTATTTTAGTGTTTTGCCAAAAATATGGCTGATATTATCCTGCACTAACTATGATTTTTCTGTAAATAAAGTGTTCCATCACTCTCTGACTAGCGATAGCATGTAGCACAGTTAATAGCTGTATTATAAGCTATAGACTACTTTAAAATGAACAATTAGGCTACTTTAACATATGTATTTTAGGATATACTGTGGCAACTTGTGATATTCTACACTAAATATAGTTCTTATGAAAATTAACCAATTCTTGATGGTAAACGTCTCATTAGCGATAGCACATAGCACAGTAAAATGACTGTATTATAGCTAAGACTTATTAAAATTGCTTTAACATATTAGCATATATTTGAATGTTTTTCCAAAATATTGGTGATATTATCCTCCACTAACTAGGATTTGTCTGATATTAAATGTCCACTCTGACTAGCAATAGCATGTAGCATAGTAAAATGACTGTATTTTAAGCTAAAGACTACTTTAAAAACTGCTTTAACATATTAGCATGTATTTGAATGTTTTTCCAAAAATATTGCTGATATTATCCTTTACGAACTATGATTTTTCTGTAAATAAAATGTCCCATCTGACTAGCGACAGCACGTAGCAGTTAATGTCTGTATTGTAAGCTACTGAGGCTTTCATAAAACTGTTCAAATTTCCTTTTTCAACAGGAGATGCACTACAACTCTCAAAGCCATTTTAAAGATTTGTGTGGTATTTCAATGTCGTTTTGAACTTTAATATAGATTACGAACCTGTCGTGATATGCTAAAACGATTGTTGACTCTTCTCATAACGTATTACAATGAAAACATCGTCTCAAAGCAGGAATTTCTTCAGATGTTTGACCTTAAGTCAGGCTCTGTGAAGAATCGTACTGTACCTCACTGTAAAATCAAGATAAATACATGTCAGGTCCAGCCCGAGGATAAGAAAACGCTCTCCTTCATTCCCTCGTCTTCACACTCGTGTGTTTTTACGCTCTTTGACATGTTTCATCCGCAGGAATGTACAGGTCAATCGGTTGCCAAATCCTCAGCTCACGCCCTGCAGTTTTCTGGTTTTCTTTAATGCGTAATATCAGCTCTTTGTTTTTCATTGCTGAAACAAATTAAATCCAGCTTGTTGCATATATATCACCTAAATGTAACATTATATATTCTATGCAGGTAAACGTTAATAAATATAGGTAATTTTATAGATTTTATTTCAGATCTTAAGTTATTTTATTTTAGTATACATAAAATTATCATTTATGCAAATACTATTACTATACTATACTACACTACATTGCTAAATGCATTTATTGTTATATAGCTATCGGAAATAGAGAATTTTGCTGGATTTATTAGGTACAGTATGGGTTTCAGATGGGTTTTTAAATGTTATTATTTATTCTATAAAAGGCTCTGATAATATTTTATTTCCTCATTTTAAATAAAAAACATTGTCATACATAGCTTTTTTTGATAAGTTAAATTAATAGCATTGTGTTACATGAAAAAATATATAAACACGTCTAAAAACACGGCACCTTTTCATTATTTTGTTTATTTTTGTGTTATTTTGACCTGTTTTTATCCTCTGAATGGCTAGCTATAAAATATTAAGAAATAATAAATATTATTGTGTTACATTATACAAGTGTTTATCTATACATTTATACAACAGTTGATACTTAAAATGTTATGTATATAACAACAAACATAATAAA
>NC_079456.1:5363716-5386216 GCF_903798145.1 Danio aesculapii | reverse complement strand
TCCAAAACTTGATCATGTTCACGAAAATGACTAACGACAAATATCACATGATGCGAGTCCTACTAATTTAATTGCCTTTTAATTCTCTTATAACAGATTTAAACGCATTTAAAGTCAGAAAGTATGCTAATTTAATATAACAATCAATTTGCAATCATTTTGATTCGTTTTGTTTGAATCAATTCAGTGCTTAAAGTGTGTAAGACCCGTCGGCGCCAATAGCCTAGAGGTTAGTGCGTCGACACATAGCACCGAGGTGCTCGTGGCAACCTGAGTTCGATTCCTGGCTCGAGGTCCTTTGCCGATCCTTCCCCTATCTCTGCTCCCCACACTTTCCTGTCTCTAATCTCCACTCTCCTATCAATAAAGGTGGAAACCCCCCAAAAAAATAATTATAAAGTGTTTAAGACTTCCATAATCTAGTTCTGCTCTGATTGGTCAGCTGGCCAAGTCTGTTTTGGTTGGTTTATTTGAGTGAAAGTCACAGATTGGTGGGGATTAAGCAAATGGGTTGCATGTTTGATATTGTGCTGGAGTATTCTACAACATGTTTAAACGCATCTAAAGTCAGAAAATATGCTAATTTTATATTTAATGTTGTTAGACATTTGCATTCATTTTGATTCGTTTAATTAGAATTAATTCAGTGCGCCAGGTGTGTAAGCCCCACACCCTGCCATAAGCAAGCTCTGCTCTGATTGGACAGCTGGCCAGGTCTGTTTTGATTCGTCTCGGTGTTCGCAAGTCGTGGATAGGTGGAGATTATACAAATGAGTCACTTTAAACATACTGATGTCTGTCGGCGGCAGGTAAATTATTTCAAAATATAACGATTTCGTTGAAGTGATTTAGAGTCGACTCTTTCTTTAAAACACATAATCCAGCTCTGCTCTGATTGGTCAGCTGACGAAGCCTTTTTTTGATTAGTCTATCTGAGTGCTACTAAGTCACGGATATGTGGGGATTATGCAAATGAGTCACTTTAATAATGTTGCCATCGATTGGCAGCGGGTACATGATTCAAAAATATAATGATTAGTTAAGAAGATTCAGAGTCGACTCTTTCTGTTGAGACACATAATCCAGCTCTGCTCTGATTGGTCAGCTGGCCAAGTCTTTTTTGATTGGTCTATCTGTTGGTTCGTATGTCGCAGATAGGCGGGGATTATGCAAATGAGTCACTTTAATAATGTTGACGTCGATCGGCAGCAGGTACATGATTCGAAAATATAATGACTCGTTAAGGTGATTCAGAGTCGACTCTTTCTGTTATGACACATAATCCAGCTCTGCTCTGATTGGTCAGCTGGCCAAGTCTTTTTTGAGTGTTTGTAATTCGCAAATAGCTGGGGATTATGCAAATGCAAATTTATGTAGAGCGGCAGCAGGTAAAAGATTTGAATATATAACGACTCGTTAAGGCGATTCAGAGTCGACTCTTTCTGTTGAGACACATAATCCAGCTCTGCTCTGATTGGTCAGCTGGCCAAGTCTTTTTTGATTGGTCTATCTGTTGGTTGGTATGTCGCAGATAGACGGGCATTATGCAAATAAGTCACTTTAATCATGTTGATGTAGATTGGCAGCAGGTACATGATTCGAAAATATAACGACTCGTTAAGGCGATTCAGAGTCGACTCTTTCTGTTAAGACACATAATCCAGCTCTGCTCTGATTGGTCAGCTGGCCAAGTCTTTTTTGAGTGTTTGTAATTCGCAAATAGCTGGGTGTTATGCAAATGCAAATTTATATAGAGCGGCAGCAGGTAAAATATTTGATTATATAACGATTCGTTAAGGCGATTCAGAGTCGACTCTTTCTGTTGAGACACATAATCCAGCTCTGCTCTGATTGGTCAGCTGGCCAAGTCTTTTTTGATTGGTCTATCTGTTGGTTTGTATGTCGCAGATAGGCGGGGATTATGCAAATAAGTCACTTTAATCATGTTGATGTAGATCGGCAGCAGGTACATGATTCAAAAATATAACTATTTGTTAAGGCGATTCAGAGTCGACTCTTTCTGTTATGACACATGATCCAGCTCTGCTCTGATTGGTCAGCTGGCCAAGTCTTTTTTGAGTGTTTGTAATTCGCAAATAGCTGGGTGTTATGCAAATGCAAATTTATGTAGAGCGGCAGCAGGTAAAAGATTTGAATATGTAACGATTCCATAAGGCGATTCAGAGTCGACTCCTTCTTTTGAGACGCATTATCTTTATTTATCATGCTCTTTTTGGATAAACAACTTTGCAGCCTGTTTACATTGAAAGACAGCCACGTTAACAACTGCAAATGAGATATTTCTTGAAAACCCACATAACCTGCTCTTTAATATTTGGTTTGTCCACCTTTTTAAATGATCACTCTGGCAGAGCATCTATATATTTCCTGAGATCTTTAATATTAATGTTAATTCCTTTGGAAGGTGCCAAGTAATTTGGCTTCTTCTATGAAGGAACGTGATTGTGTGACATTGGCAGTGGAAAAAAGGGATTGCTATTAATATGGAAAACGACCTAAATATTCTTATTATGGCTCTAATCTGTGGTTTATAGAGCATAATGAGGATTTTCTGGATATTCCGCTCATTTAATAAGTATTATAAAGGCCAACAAAAATGACCAAATTTTCCTTAAATATAGCAAGTGTTCTTATAATTCTAGCCACTGTATATCTTTTAATACTTTCACTTAAATATAGATAATTCACCTCTTTTAATGCTGATTATTTGGTTGAATGGAAGCTTTATGAATTTCTTTGACTAGTAAGGATGTCAGAAAGTCGACCTAAATGATTTTGGTTATTAATTTTGTTGATTATATCAAGTTTACATGCTAAAAAGAATATTTACCACTGTATTTTAGTGTATTTCCGTTAACATTGAGAGGCATGTAACATTTTTCTGGTCCCCCAGATCATGATGAATGCACCACAACCAACATGTGCCTCAATGGGATGTGCATAAATGAAGATGGCAGCTTCAAGTGTATCTGCAAGCCTGGGTTTGCGTTGGCGCCCAATGGACGCTACTGTACTGGTGAGATTATTAAAACCCCAAAAACATTAACTAACACTCATGTCTGTCAAGTTCCAATAAATAACACAAACAAATTCCCCACAAAAGTGTTGCAAAAGTAGTTTAGTAACTTCTGCACTTTAGTCGAATTGTTCAGTTTGCATGGAAAAAACTGATGTCAAATCGCTAAAATCTAATTTGTGCTAGCGTGTTTTTGCCAGTGTATGTCTCATGTCTTTAATGACCAAAGTTCTCTAAATTCGTTAAGCATAACTCTTAAAATCTCGATTTGTAATCTCAATTTAAAAACAAAAAACTAAATAAAATGTTTTTTTTTGCGTTCACAAAACAAGTTTGGTGTGATGAACAGATGCCAAATTGCTAAAATGTCATTTCGGCTTGCTCAATTATGCAAATTTGACATCAAATCTAACGTAAGAATTTTCTAACTATTTGTCTTAAGTGACCAAAGTTCAAGCTGTTATTCTTTTAAAAAACTTTCCAATTTAATAACTCCTATTTAAAATCCTGCAAAGATGTCGCAAAAGTAGTTTAGTAACTTCTGTGTTATATTCAAAGTCTGCAGTTTACATGGGAAAAATCTGATGTCAAATCGCTAATTTGTGTTAGCATGTTTCGGCCAGTATGTCCCACATCTTTAATGACCAACATTCAAGTTATTCTCGAAAATTCCTTAAGCATAACTCTTAAAATCTCATTTATTCTTGGTTAGAAACTAATAAATATTTTTTTCCCCAAATTTTCTTATTCGCAAAACAGAAATTGTGCTATTAAACGAGGCTAAATTGCAAAAATTTAATCTCGGTTTACAAACTTTAACATAAAAATTGTTTCTCACATAATAACTCTTAAAATCGTGTTTGGATTCAGGTATATTTGCGCATCTATGGTGCATGTTTGATGTCAAATTTAAACAACAAACCAACTGTTGTGCTATTTATTGACGTGATGTTCTCTAACATTTTATGCTAATTTCTTCAACAGACATCGATGAATGCCACACCTCGGGCATCTGTATGAACGGCCGCTGCGTGAACACGGAAGGCTCTTTCCGCTGTGAGTGTCCTCCAGGTCTAGCCATCGATGTAGACGGACGCGTCTGCGTGGACACCCACATGCGTACCACCTGCTATGGCGCAATAAAAATGGGTGTATGTTCGCGACCTTTCCCTGGCGCAGTCACAAAGTCCGAATGCTGCTGTGCCAACCCTGAACACGGCTTTGGAGAGCCCTGCCAACCCTGCCCAGCGCTTAACTCTGGTAAACCACAACAACACACCTTTCTACATGCATTAGTATATTAGCATGTTAGCTAATATAGTTTGCTTGTTCAGCCGAGTTTCAGGCTGTATGCAGTAGCGGACGTGGGATCACCACAGATGGACGAGGTAAGTTTTTCGTTATCGCTCTCTTCACCATCTGTAAATGCTAAATGCTAACGTTTTTCCTTTCTTCGTAGACATAAATGAATGCGCTTTGGATCCAGACATATGTCAAAATGGGATTTGCGAGAATTTGCGTGGGAGCTACCGTTGCATCTGTAATATTGGCTATGAGTCTGATGCTAGTGGGAAGAACTGCGTGGGTAAGTTGCATTATTATTTGATTTGCGCTACTATCGGTGTTTAATTTCTATTGTTAACTTAAAATTTTTGCGTATCTTTGCATATTTATTGGATTCAGATGGCATAATGCATCATTTTATTCCATTCGAATGTGTTTTTTTAAAACTAATATAAACAACCGATACCAATATTATGGCTAAGATTATAAACAAACAATTTTTTGTCCTTTAAAACCTGAAATGTTCTGAAACATCTTATAAAAACATATATTTCAGTCATTTTAAGAAAAGTAGCGGTCGACACAGTGGTGCAGTAGGTAGTGCTGTCGCCTCACAGCAAGAAGGTCGCTGGTTCGAGCCTCGGCTGGGTCTGTGTGGAGTTTGCATGTTCTCCCTGCATTTGCGTGGGTTTCCTCCGGGTGCTCCGGTTTCCCCCACAGTCCAAAGACATGCGGTACAGGTGAATTGGGTAGGCTAAATTGTCCGTAGTGTATGAGTGTGATTGAGTGTGTGGATGTTTCCCAGAGATGGGTTGCGGCTGGAAGGGCATCTGCTGCGTAAAACAAATGCTGGATAAATTGGCGGTTCATTCTGCTGTGGCGACCCCAGATTAATAAACGGACTAAGCCGTCAAGAAAATGAATGAATGAAGAAAGTTAGCCGATAACCGATATCAAACTGATATTGCACATCTAGAGTTATTATTTTCAGGTTTCAATTATTTATTAGCTACAGACAGCATAATGCATCATTTTATTTCATACAAATATGATATTAGCAACAAGATACCGATATTATAGCTCAGATTATAAACATTTACATTTTTATCCTTTAAAAAGCTTAAATGTACAGAAAGATATTCTAAAAACACAAATTTTATTAGTCATTTAATAAAATTTGCCGATAACCGATATTAGATCGATATTATACACATGAAAAGCCTGTTTAAAAAGTTTAATATTTTCAGTGTTCAATGATTTATTGGCTACAGACAGCATAATGCATCACTTTATTTAATATGAATATGGTTTTTCAAAACCGATATTAGCAACAGATACCGATATTATGGCTCAGATTATAAACATTTACATTTTTATCCTTTAAAAACCTGAAATATTCTGAAACATTCTCAAAACACGAATTTGAATAGTTTTGTCATTTAATAAAATTTACCGATAACCGATATTGTACATTGTGAAAACGTTTAATATTTACATGTTTCAGTGATTTATTGTCTATAGTCAGCATAATGCATTATTTTATACGAATATGTTTTTTCAAAACCGATATTAGCAACAGATACCGATATTATGGCTCAGATTATAAACATTCACATTTTCATTCTTTAAACACCTGAAATGTTCAGAAACATTCTATAAACACGAATTTCAATAGATTTATTTAATAAGATTTGTCGATATATTAGACTGATATTGTACATTTGAAAACCCTGTTTAAAAGGTTTGTTAATATTTTCAGCGTTCAATATTTTATTGGCTACAGACAGCATAATGCATAATTTTTGCGTATCTTTCAGACATTAATGAGTGTTTGGTGAACCGCTTGCTGTGTGACAATGGCATGTGTAGAAATACACCTGGAAGCTACACCTGTTCCTGCCCCAAAGGATTCTCCTTCAAGGCCGACTCTGAGACTTGCGAAGGTTTCCATTTTTTTTTTCCGTAAATTAATAGTTTTGTGAATTTCATTCTTACCTGTGATCCTCTTGTTTAGACATCAACGAGTGTGACTCCAACCCTTGCATCAATGGCATTTGCCGCAATATAGCCGGTTCCTTCAACTGCGAATGTTCGCACGGCAGCAAGCTGGACTCCACCAACACCGTCTGCGTAGGCAAGTACAAACAGTTTTTTAGGCTAAATAGAATGCAGTTGTGCGATAAGAAAAGTGTTTATGGTAAGACCAATCTGTAGTGGCTGATTTTGAAAATTCATTTTGAAAATAATTGCAACCACTAATTAAGCAAACTAAAAGGTATTTGCAAGATTATGTTAAAGTTTTTGCCTCTTATTTTGTTGCACACTTGCAATATTAAATAGTAATGGACAATATATCGGTGGCATATCGGTTTCGCAATATTTCTTAGATGATCTTTTTATTGCTTAAAAATGTATAGATTATCGGCTGGTAAATTATGAATTATTTGTGACATTTGGTTCACTTTAAATGCGTATTTTGGCTATGGTTACTACTGATACATACAGGTTTTAACTGGTGTCTTTCACAAATATCAGTATGTACAGTTAAAAAAGAAACATTGAGACTACAGTAAAATTCGTAGTTTACTCAATTTTACCATTTATAATTATGTGTTTTAGTAAAACAGAACTTTTCTTTCATTCTGTAAACTACTGATCACATATCTTCCAAATTTGAAACTAAAACGTTGTCATTTAGATCATTTATTTGCATAAAATAACAAAAAGATGCAATGTTTTCAGACTTTCAGTTAACACAACAAGAGCGTTTTAAGTTCAATAAAACAAAAGGAAAAGATCTGACCTTCTAATCAATTGTAATTTTCTGAAAAATACAAGAAAACTGCTGTAAATGACAAACTTTGTACTTGAAATCTGGAAGAAATGTAAGCAAACCTCCGCAGAATAAACTAGTATTACTATTTTACTTAAACCCATGCCCAATAAATCCATTAAAGGGGTCCTATTATGCAAAAATCATTTTATACGGTGTTTAAACACAGTTGTATGTCAGCAGTGTGTGAATATAACCAGCTGCTAATAGTAAAAATGTTTAATTATATATTTTTTAAATCACACTTGATAAAACAGTCCGCAGAAACACTTTGATTGACATCTCCCGTTGTGCTTGTCATCAGAGTGGGAAAGCTCCGCCCATTCGTGACCATCTCTCCCTCAATAAACAACCTAAGTGAGAAGCAGCCATCCACCATTAGAGTTTTGAATCTGCCACTATGCTGACACACAGGCATTTGTAGCCCTGCCCTCTTCTGAAAAAAAACACCATCTCATTTACATATAAAGCGACAGTCACCAAAACCACATAGTTTGGATCGAAGATTAAAAGGGGCAGTTTTAGAGAGTTATGAAACATTATCTGTGTGGTATTTTGAGCTGAAACGTCACGTACACACTCTAGGGACATCAGAGACTTGTTTTACATCTTGTAAAAAGGGGCATAATAGGACCCCTTTAAATCAAATTTTCAAGCGGTCTCTTAAATTTTTCCATAGCTGTGTATGGAATCATTGAAAAAGCTACGATGCAAACAGTGATATGCATGTCAATGTTTATTTTCCTGACGCCACTTCTATTCATTTCCAGCCAGGCATGTTTTTCATCTTTGTCTGAAGCCGAATGTTATTTGATTGAAATTAATGGAGTATGAAGGCAATAGGTCGCGCGTTTGTGCTTTTAGGATGAATAGCCGCAGCGATACCAGAGCTGGCTTTTATATATCTGCAGAAACGCACTGACTCTCCGCAGGGGAGCCACAGCAAAATGTCACAATGTTCATTTGTCATTGTCACACACTTTTGTGGATTGCGTTTGACATCTTTGCTCCATGCAGACAGCATGAAGGGGACCTGCTGGCTGAACATCCAGGACGGCCGCTGCGAGGTGAATATAAATGGGGCCACGCTGAAGTCTGAGTGCTGCTCCACGCTCGGGGCCGCCTGGGGAAGCCCGTGTGAACGCTGTGAAATCGGTCAGTTCATGAGCTTTACACGACAAAACTTGTCAGCTATATATATATATATATATATATATATATATATATATATATATATATATATATATATATATATATATATATATATTTATTTATTTATTTATTTATATATATATATATATATATATATATATATATATATATATATATAAATAAATAAATAAATATATATATATATATATATATATATATATATATATAAATAAATAAATAAATATATATATATATATATATATATATATATATATATATATATATATATATATAAATATATATATATATATATATATATATATATATATATATATATATATAAATATATATATATATATATAAATAAATAAATAAATATATATATATATATAAATATATATATATATATATATATATATATATATAAATATATATATATATATATATATATATATATATATATATATATATATTTATTTATTTATATATATATATATAAATATATATATATATATATAAATAAATAAATATATATATATAAATAAATATAATAAGATTAATGTTATGACATATTTCAGGATTCTATATATGGATCACGGTTTGGCCCCAAATTACTCATTAATTGTCATCTAAAATATTTTGACTTGAATAATTTGAATATTTAATGAATATTAAGAAATTTCCTTCAAAATGCTTGGGTATAAAGTAAAAAATATATATATTAAAATGATAGAAATATAACTATATAAAAAGAATAAAAATATAACTATGTTTGTAGTGGCTAATCAGCATTTAAATAAACAATAATGGCCTGTTTACAAGTACTTTTTTATTTAAACAATAATAAAATACAAAAAAATGGCTTATTTTAGATATTTATATTATTTATTAGTTCTAAGTTCTAAAATTCTTATTAATAATATTCAACATATTTTTTTTTATTTGATGCGGATACCAAATGTCTGACCTGTATATAAATACAAACACATCAATTAATAATAATATTTATTGTCATAGTTATTATTATTTTTGCCATTTAAGTCTATCGTACAATGCTAATATACACAATAGCCCTCATTTATAAAATGCTATCAAATTTGTCTTTGTTTTAATTTGATAACTGATCCGTTTGGTCAAATATATTTATTTATATTTTTCCTATTTATTATTATTTTATTCACTTTTAACATTTTATGGTCTGCAGCAAAAGCTTTTAATTATAAATAAATACTAATAATTATATAATTTCACATAGCATCAGTATTATTATTATTATCCTCTTTTAAACACAACTGAAATATTTCCATTATTATTTAAATTCAAATTTAAGGACTTAAAGTCATTTTGCCTGCACTATTGAGGAAACAGACTAACACATTCAGTATTTTGATCTATATTTTTACAGATCCAGCCTGTTCTAAAGGGTTTGGTCGCATGAAGGGACTTGTATGTGAAGGTAGGCTCTACCCACAATCCTTTGCTGCATTTTTCTTTCACTTGCTGTGTTTTCTTGCATGATGACGCAGATTGTTTGTGTTGTATCTTCAGATATCAATGAGTGTGAGGTGTTTCCGGGGGTCTGTACAAACGGCCGCTGTGTGAACACACAGGGCTCCTTCAGATGCGAGTGTCCTGAGGGACTTACACTGGACGGAGCCGGACGAACATGTGTTGGTATGTATTTTTTAACTTTCCTCTCTCTAATTATTTACAGATTTAGGTGATTTATTGGCTACAGACAGCGTAATGTATGTTTTTTTATTATCTACTAATACCATTATAGCTAAGATTGTAAACATTTACATTTTTATCCTTTAAAAACCTGAAATGATCTGAAACATCTTATAAAAACATAGATTTTAATATTTTAGTCATTTTATGAAAAAAAAAAAAAAAACCGATAACCGATATTGCTTGTCTACAGATAATATTTTCAGGTTTCAATGATTCATTGTCTACAGACAGCATAATGCATCATTTTATTTAATATGAATGTTTTTTTCAAAACCGATATTAGCAACCGATACCGATATTATGGCTCAAATTTTAAACATTTACATCGTTAAATTTATCCTTAAAAAACCTGTTCTGTTACATATTTTGAAAACAGGAATTTTAATAGTTTAGTTTTTTCATAAAATTTGCTGATAACCGATATCAGTCCTGTAAATCCATTTTAAAAAGTCTGTTAATATTTTCAGAGCTCAATGATTTATTGGTTACACACAGCATAATGCATCATTTTATTTAATATAAATATGTTTTTTTCAAAACCGATATTAGCAACCGATACCGATATTATGGCTCAGATTTTAAACATTACCATTTTTATCCTTTAAAAACCTGAAATGTTCTGTAACATATTCTGAAAAGATGAAGTTTAATAGTTTAGTTATTTAATAAAATTTGCCGATAACCGATATTAGACTGGTATTGTAAATTTGAAAATCCAGTTTAAAAAGTCTGTTAATATTTCCAGAGTTCAGTGATTTATTGGCTACACACAGCATAATGCATAATTTTATTTAATATAAATATGTTTTTTCAAAACCGATAATAACAACTGATACCGATATTATGGCTCAGATTACAAACATTAGAATTTTTACTATCCTTTAAAATTCTGAAATATCTTATAAAAGCAAATGTTAAAATTTTATTCATTTTATAAAAATTATATGATCACCGAGATTAGATTGATATTGTACATATACAAACTCTATTTTAAAAGTTTGCTAACATTAGCTATTATTTTCAATTATTTATCGTCTACAGACAGAATATTAAATCATTTAATTTAATATGAATATGTTTTTTTCAAACCAATATTCGCAACTGATACCGATATTATGGCTGACATTATAAACAAACATTTTTAGCATTCAAAAACATGAACATTTATAAAAACATAACATTTTAATATTTTAGTCATTTTAAAATAAGTTTTCGATAACCGATATTAGACTGATTTGAACCCTGTTTAAAAAGTTTGCTAATATTTTCAGCTTTTAATATCCACTTCCAGCATCACCTTAATATACTGATAATTTGAAATACATTAATATCAGATATTGATGTTATCGTTAACATTATAAATCAAGATATATAATAATAGTACATTTACATTTTTTTAAAAGTTTATATTAAATCATATATAATGTGTGTTTGTGTGTTGTGCAGACGTTCGTAGTGAGCAGTGTTATATGAAGTGGGATGAGGACGAATGTGTGGAGCCTCTGCCGGGCCGCTATCGTGTGGATATGTGCTGTTGTACAGTGGGTGCAGCGTGGGGTGTTGACTGTGAGGCCTGTCCCAAACCAAACACTAACGAATTCAAGACTATCTGCCCTCGAGGACCTGGAATCGCCAATCGCGGAGACATCCTGACTGGGAGACCCTTCTACAAAGGTAAAGAATAGTTGAACGAATTCAAAAATACAAATATTATTGACAAACGTATACGTTTCGTTAAAATAAAAATTCCACAGTGTAATATCAGATGACTTTGTGAATGTGTAATGTGTTTCTGTCCACAGATGTGAATGAGTGTAAGGTGTTTAGAGGGCTCTGCACTCACGGCACGTGTCGAAACACCATCGGCAGCTTCAAGTGTCGCTGTAACAGTGGTTTTGCCCTGACGATGGAGGAGAGGAACTGCACAGGTCCACATCTCACCTGCAAACACACACAAAACTCAGCTCTTCAACCGATAATCTTGTTTTTAATATCAATAATCTTGAGAAAATCATGTTTAATACCGATATTTTTGCTGACATTAGAAATGTAAACATTTTAGTGCTTTTAAGTTCTGTAACTTACATTCAATTATCATTAATTTTATATTTTTATACATGTAAAAGAATCTGTTATTAACCGATATTGGCCGATATTGGACATCTGAAATGTTACCAATGTTTAAAAACGGTCTGCTAATATTTTTGGCTTCCATTGTCAACCTAATTTACTGACAAATATGAAAACATCAGTATTTGATGCCGATTTTATGGAAACGTTTATGAATCTACTGTTAAAACATGTCAAACTTACATGACAACCTTAGATTCAACTAATAATAATTCGATAACACTTAACAATAAAGGTTTATTAGTTAATGCATTTACTAACATGAACAACACTTGTGCAGCATTTATTAATCATAATTGAACATTTACTAATGCATTATTAACATCTAAGTCCATGCTTGTTAACACTAGTTAATGCACCGTGAGTTAACTTGAACTAACAATGAACAACAGTATTTTCATTAACTAACGTTAACTAACATGAACAAATACTGTAGTAAATGTTTTGTTCATTGTTCATGTTAGTAAATGCATTGATTAACATTAACTAATGAACCTCATTGTAAAGTGTGACCGATATTTCTTTACATTTCAAATAATTGGTGGATATTTTATACTGACTGATATTTTACATTACATTATACACCGTTATACAGTAACAATATTTTTTTATTGATATATTTATCTCGGTATATATATATATATATATATATATATATATATATATATATATATATATATATATATATATATATATATATATATATATATAAAATTATTTTTCAATAGGATATATATCCGATTTAAATAATTGACAGAAAACCGATATTATACTTGCATACTGTTATATAAATTATTTTAGTAAATTTGAGAGAAAGATACGAAATACAAAAAATATCTCTGACATTTTTCCCATGATTCCTGCAGATATCGACGAGTGTACGATTTCTCCGGACCTGTGTGGTCATGGTGTGTGTGTGAACACACCGGGCAGCTTCGAGTGCGAGTGTTTCGACGGCTACGAGAGCGGCTTTATGATGATGAAGAACTGCATGGGTGAGTGTCAGAGCAGTGGTGTTTTACCATGAGTTTGTGCCGGTCACCTCATCATGAGTTTGTGCCGGTGTGTTTTAGACATCGACGAGTGTGAGCGTGACCCGCTGCTGTGTCGAGGAGGGACATGTCTGAACACTGAGGGCAGCTACGAGTGCGACTGTCCTCCAGGACACCAGCTCAGTACTGAGGCCTCTGCTTGTGAAGGTACAGTATAGTGTGCCTGTTTTAATTTGGGTTTTAGTCTTTGTGTGAAGCTGACAATTTAGTTTTTATAAGTTTTAGTCCCGTTCATACTATTTTAAGTCTACTCAGGTTTTAGTCGACTTAAAGTCTGAGCAGTTTTGTCTTATTTTAGTCAGAATCATCTAGTTTTAGTCTACCAAAACTGAAGACATTTGTCAGGTAATAATTTTTTGACATTTTTGAAATGTTGTCCATATTTTTGACTGATTTCTCTCTGTTAGATGTGAACGAGTGTCAGCTGAGTGACAATCTGTGTAAACATGGTCAGTGTGTGAACATGGTGGGCACGTACCAGTGCTCATGTGACACGGGATACCAGGTGACGCCCGACAGACAGGGCTGTGTGGGTGAGCAGACACACACACACACACACACTACACAGATGTTTGTTTCACTATGTAGACTTCCTTTGTTTTTCTAATCAGGTTAATTATACTGTCTGTGACCAAACCATAGCTCTACCCCACTAACAACCCTCACAGAAACAACTTTACTCAATATTTAGATTTTTTTGCACCCTCGAATAGTTTCATCTCGGCCAAATATTGTCCTAACAAACTATCACACATCAATAGAAAGCTTATATTTTCAGCTTTTAGATAACATATAAATCTCCATATTTTCCAAAATGTGCTCCATATGCACCAGACACTCTCAACACTCCATGTTTCTGAAAAATATCATGCAAATCTGAGTGTTTCACATAGGTGAGTAGGCTTGACAAACCACCTGTAGGTGACACCCTCTTTTCCTTTTCATATGCAGCAGACACCTTCTTATAAGCATACCATATTCCTTTGTGAGCATTGTGCGATTCTGAGTGTGCTCTATACAGGTGAGTGGGCTTGACAAACCACCTGTAGGAAACAAACTCTTTTCCTCTTCATATGCATCACACACTTTCTTATAAGCACACTATGTTTCTTTAAAAGCATTGTGTGATACTGAGTGTGCTCCACTTAGATGAGTGGGCTTGACAAACCACCTGTAGGTGACACTCTTTTCCTCTTCATAAGCACCACACGCCTTCTTATAAACACTTTATACTTCTTAAAAACATTGTGCGATACTGTGTGTGCTCTATGCAGATGAGTGGGTTTGACAAACCACCTGTAGTAGACTCATTCACTCTTTGCCTCTGCATATGTACCACACACTTTCCTATAAGTTCCTCAAATTTCTTAAAAACATTGTGCGATGCTGAGTGTGCTCCACATAGGTGAGTGGGCTTGACAAACCACCCGTATGGCACACTCCTCAGGAAGCAATCTAAATAAATATATAAAAAGTAGCTTAGACTTGTCATAGCATTAATATACAGCAACTCTGTTGATTTGAAGTGCTTATTTTATTCTCACTTGTCTATATATAAATTGTCTATATATAAATGAGTAAATTTGTATCTCTTGACGCCCCCAGATATCGACGAGTGCACCATCATGAACGGCGGCTGCGATACACACTGCACAAACTCTGAGGGAAGCTACGAATGCAGCTGCAGTGAAGGATACGCGCTCATGCCTGACCTCAGAACCTGCGCTGGTAACACAAACTCTCAAACACACACACATTTTACATACACACACACAAACTGACCTCTCCGAATGAAACTTGTGTCTCTTTGCAGACATCGACGAGTGTGAAGACACACCAGATATCTGCGACGGCGGCCAGTGCACAAACATCCCCGGAGAATACCGCTGTCTGTGCTATGATGGTTTCATGGCCTCTATGGACATGAGGACATGCATCGGTGAGACACACACACACACACTACCGGAGTTTGATTTATTTATATTTTCTTTTGAATTTATCGGATTTGTTTGTTGAATATATTTTTAAATAATTCTTGTTTTTCTTTCTCTGATTGCACATATCCATTTTTATAGAATTATTTTACATGTTTATACATATTTAGTGAATTAATTTTGATCGTAATTTCCAATATTTCCTGTTTATTTGCAAAGTCATATTTGCATTATATTATAGTTATTATGTTAATATATTATACTTTCACTTTCACTTCAGTTTATTTACATGAAATTTTCTGTCATTTATTCATACAGACGTCAATGAATGTGACCTTAACCCTAATATCTGCCTGCATGGCGACTGTGAAAACACTAAAGGATCCTTCATCTGTCACTGTCAGCTTGGATATTTTGTCAAAAAGGGCTCAACTGGATGTACAGGTACAACACATGAGCATTTATCATCACACATCAAAAACATCCAGATTATACAGTGATAAACCAGATCAGACCAACCCCAAAAACAGATCAGATTAGCACAAAACAAGATCAAAACAAGATCAAACATCAGAAAAAACTGATCAGAACCAGTTGAATACAGACGAAACCAGTGAAAACACATTTAAGCCAATGGAAATCTAGATCAAACAGCTGAAAACCAGATTGAAGACCAGAAAATATCAGCGGAAAACTGGATGAGACCAATGAGAAACAGCTAAACCAGGGGAAAACCAGACCAAATAGCAGAAAACAGACAGCTGGAAAACCAGAGCAAACCAGTGGAAAACCAAGATCAAACAGCAGAAAAAGAGATGAAACACCAGAAAAACTATATCAGACCAAAGATAAACCAGTTCAAACAGCAAATAAATAAAAACAGATTAGACCAATACAGAAACCAGATCAGACCAGCAGAAACTCAGATTAGATCAATTATGAACCAGATCAGACCAACTAAAAAACAGATCAGACCAGCAAAAAAACAACAGAAAAATAGATCAGACCAATGAATAACCAGATCGAACCACCAGAAAACCAGAGTAAACCAGTGGAAATGCATCAAAACAGTGGAAACCCAGACCAAACGCATGAAAACCAGATCAGACCAAAAAAAAAAGAGATCAAACTGCAGAAAATCACATCAGACAAATGGAAAGCTAGATCCGACCAATAAAATCTAATGGTCTAATGAAATCAGATTAGACCAGCAGAAAACCAGATTAGCCCAATGAAAAAACAGATCAGGCCAGCAGAAAACCAGATCAGCTCAATAAAAAAACAGATCAGACCAATGTAAAAAAAACAGATCAGACCAGCAGAAAATAACTGATCAAACCAATAAAAACCAGATCAGCTCAATGAAAAAACAGATCAGACCAATGTAAAAAACCAGATCAGACCAGCAGAAAATAACTGATCAAACCAATAAAAACCAGATCAGCTCAATGAAAAGCAGATCAGACCAATGTAAAAAAAAAAAACTGATCAGACCAGCAGAAAATAACTGATCAAACCAATAAAAACCAGATCAGCTCAATGAAAAACAGATCAGACCAATGTAAAAAAAACAGATCAGACCAGCAGAAAATAACTGATCAAACCAATAAAAACCAGATCAGACCAATGTAAAAAAAAAAAGATCAGACCAGCAGAAAATAACTGATCAAACCAATAAAAACCAGTTCAGACCAATGTAAAAAAAAAACAGATCAGACCAGCAGAAAATAACTGATCAAACCAATAAAAACCAGTTCAGACCAATGTAAAAAAAAAAACAGATCAGACCAGCAGAAAATAACTGATCAAACCAATAAAAACCAGATCAGCTCAATGAAAAAACAGATCAGACCAATGTAAAAAACCAGATCAGACCAGCAGAAAATAACTGATCAAACCAATAAAAACCAGATCAGCTCAATGAAAAACAGATCAGACCAATGTAAAAAAAACAGATCAGACCAGCAGAAAATAACTGATCAAACCAATAAAAACCAGATCAGCTCAATGAAAAAACAGATCAGACCAATGTGAAAAAAAACAGATCAGACCAGCAGAAAATAACTGATCAAACCAATAAAAACCAGATCAGCTCAATGAAAAAACAGATCAGACCAATGTGAAAAAAAACAGATCAGACCAGCAGAAAATAACTGATCAAACCAATAAAAACCAGCTCAGCTCAATGAAAAACAGATCAGACCAATGTAAAAAAAACAACAGATCAGACCAGCAGAAAATAACTGAGCAAACCAATAAAAACCAGATCAGACCAATGTAAAAAAAACAACAGATCAGACCAGCAGAAAATAACTGAGCAAACCAATAAAAACCAGATCAGACCAATGTAAAAAAAACAACAGATCAGACCAGCAGAAAATAACATATCAGAACAACAGAAAAACAGATCAGATCAATTAAAAATCTGATTAAAAAAAATAAATCAGACCAGCAGAAAAAACAACAGATTAGACAGATAAAACCAGATCAGAGCAGCAGAAAACCAGATCAAACTAATGAAAAGTCAGATTAGGCCAGCAGATTAGCCCCAGACGAGTTCAGTTGGGTGATAAGTGTGTATTTGAGTGTTTATTTGTGTTGCTGTGTGCAGATGTGGATGAGTGTGAGATCGGGGCTCATAACTGTGATCTGCACGCTGCCTGTGTGAACGCTCCCGGCAGCTTCAAGTGCCGGTGCCGCGACGGCTGGGAGGGAGATGGCATCAAGTGTATCGGTGAGTGGAGTGAACAGAGTGTGTGTGTCTGTGTGTAATGTGTTAAAAAAAATCTTAACAACTCTGATTCAATTCTGGGAGTCATGATTCAATTCCAAATCGATTCTCGCCCTAATTTATTTCCCGATTTTCTTCAGCTGTCCAAACACACCCACACCGCCGACATCTAATTTGAAAACAGGATAGATTCTGAGCTTTTGAGAATCGATTCAGAATTGCTAGTTACAAATCAATTTTTTTCCTAGTTTGCTTGTGGTTCCCCTGATGTTGTCTGAGCTCGTATGTGTGTGTTTTTTTGTAGATGTTGACGAGTGTTTGACAGAGGAGCACAACTGTAACCCGAACGCTGAGTGTTTGAACACACCGGGCTCGTACCGCTGCTCCTGTAAAGAAGGATTCAACGGAGACGGATTCTCCTGCTCCGGTCAGACACACACACACACACAGACACTGCACAGTTTAATACTACTGCTTATAACTTTTATAATAAATCAGTTAGCCATGGTTTATAGTGAATTTATAACAGCCAAGGGGCTAACAATGCCTAAGGTCATGTCCACACGTACACAGGTATTTTTATAAACAAAATTTTCCCCGCTTTCATTTTTAAAAAATCTCCATTCACATGAAATTGACTTTGACCCATGTTAAGGGCACTCCTGTTAAGGACGATAATGAAAAAAATCTGATCAAAAAGCTAAAAAAAAAAAAACAGATCAGACCAGCAGAGAACCAGATGAGACCAATAAAAAAAGATCAAACACCAGAAAACCAGATCAGACCAATGAAAAAAGGAGATCAGACCAGCATAAAAAACTGATCAGACCAGCAGAGAAAAAGACATCAGACCAGCAGAAAAAGCATCAGACTAGCAGAAAACAGACATCAGACCAGCAGAAAAAAGGCATCAGACCAGCAGAGAACCAGATGAGACCAATAAAAAAGATCAAACACCAGAAAACCAGATCAGACTAGCATAAAAAACTGAGCAGACCAGCAGAGAAAAAGAGATCAGACCAGCAGAGAAACAAACATCAGACCAGCAGAAAAAAGCATCAGACTAACAGAAAAACAGACATCAGACCAGCAGAAAAAAGACATCAGACCAGCAGAAAAAAGACATCAGACCAGCAGAAAAAAGCATCAGACTAACAGAAAAACAGACATCAGACCAGCAGAAAAAAGACATCAGACCAGCAGAAAAAAGGCATCAGACCAGCAGAAAAAAGCATCAGACCAGCAGAAAAAAGACATCAGACCAGCAGAAAAAAGCATCAGACTAGCAGAAAAAAAGAGATCAGACCAGCAGAAAAAAGCATCAGACCAGCAGAAAAAAGCATCAGACTAGCAGAAAAACAAACATCAGACCAGCAGAAAAAGGCATCAGACCAACAGAAAAAAGCATCAGACTAGCAGAAAAAAAGAGATCAGACCAGCAGAAAAAAGGCATCAGACCAGCAGAAAAAAAGCATCAGACCAGCAGAAAAGACATCAGACCAGCAGAAATAAAGAGATCAGACCAGCAGAAAAAAAGAGATCAGACCAGCAGAAAAAAAGAGATCAGACCAGCAGAAAAAAAGAGATCAGACCAGCAGAAAAAAAATTGATTAAACCAGCAGAGAACCAGATCAGACCAATAAAAAAGGTCAAACAGCAGAAAACAAGATCAGACCAATAATAAAACAGATCATACAAGAGAATACCAGATCAGTCAAAAGAAAAACCAGATCAGACAGGCAGCGATAATGACACTTTTATGCTGCATGGGGAATTAAGTATTTAACAAGTAAATTGCAAACAAGCCAATGCAAACATGAGAACAGAGGCAGATCATAACCGAGGCCGGAGTTTTCAGAAAGTTTCATGATTGCCCTTCGTGTGTGTGTGTGTGTGTAGACATGGACGAGTGCGCAGATAATGTGAACCTGTGTGAGAATGGTCAGTGTCTGAACGCTCCGGGTGGATACCGCTGCGAGTGTGAGATGGGCTTCACTCCGACAGAGGACAGCAAAGCCTGCCAAGGTACATACACACACACACACACACACACACACCTATACTCACACATACCACGAAAACACACCTATACTATACACTAAACACACGCACCAAAATCCATACCTACAATATGCACCAAAACACACACACACACACACACACTAACTATTCACATTCCACACACAAAGTTAAACACACATCTAACATTCACATATACACACACTGCAAACACACACATACTATACATACTGTTCACATACCCTATGCACTGTAAAACACACACTATACACATTCCACACACATACACAACATATACACGCACACACACACCAAATATACACATACTATACTTGCGTACCACCCACAGTGTTCACATACACCATACAATACATGGACTGTAAAACACACACACACTGTCTTATACTCTCTCTCTCTCTCTCTCTCTCTCTCTCCTCCATCAGACATTGACGAGTGTAACTTCCAGAACATCTGTGTGTTTGGATCGTGTCAGAATCTGCCTGGAATGTTCCGCTGTGTGTGTGATTATGGATATGAGCTGGACCGCAGCGGAGGAAACTGCACAGGTCACACACACACACACACACACACACACACACAAATATATACGCACTTGCAGATGCATTAATATCAGCAAAAATATTATTATTAAATTAATTACAATTGTAATATATTTTAATAATTGTTTTATTTTCAATTCATTAATTTTACATTTGTTGATTAAAATAAATTGATTTTACATTTAATTGAGATGTTTTTCAATGAGCATTACATTATTTACTTTTGCTCAACACACTCACATGGGTTCAATTCAGCTGAAAGTGAGCGAATGCTAATTTTATCGTCTCTTTTCCAGACATCAACGAATGTTTCGACCCGGTGAACTGCATCAACGGTGTGTGTGTGAATCTGCCCGGCAGCTACCTGTGCAACTGTCCTCCAGATTTCGAACTGAACCCGTCCGGTGTGGGCTGTGTGGGTACGTCAAGCTCCATTACGCGCATATGTTTTTTTTTTTTTAGATTAGATTAGATTCAATTTATTGTCATCACACATGTACAAGTACAAGGCAACGAAATGCAGACAAGGCAACGAAATGCAGACAAGGCAACGAAATGCAGACAAGGCAACGAAATGCAGTTAACTTTCAACATGACGTCGCAGCTGTAACCAGTGCTGGATGTGATTAGTTGCTGTAATTAACACTTTACCCGACATAGACAAGATATTACTGCAGTCTACATTTGGCATATTGACATATTTTAATATTACTTTACACAGTCTGTAATTTAGTTTTAAATAATGCTAAAATATGGCATTTAACTCAAATTTAATTAATAAACAATGCAATTTAAATTATCTATACATTAAGATCTAGATGTGTATGTATGTATGTATGTATGTATGTGTGTATGTATGTATGTATGTATGTATGTATGTATATGTGTAGATATATATGAAATAATATTGAGGTAATTAAATTCCCTAAGTAATTAAGATACTTTTTAGACATTCAGATTGCTGTCTGATTTAAAAACTAGCCTAGATTGCTTAAAACTAGGGTACAGCACTAAAAACTAGTGTAGACTACTGTGTGCTGTTAAAATCTAGCCTAGAGTGCTAAAAACTAGCCTATAGTGTTACAAACAAGCCTAAACTGAAGTCTGAAGTCTGCTGTTAAAAAACTACCCTATAGTGTTACAAACAAGCCTAAACTGAAGTCTGCTGTTAAAAAACTACCCTAGAGTGTTAAAAATTAGCCTAGAGCAATGTCTGCTGTTAAAACCTGCCCCAGAGTGTTAAGACCAAGTCTAGAGTGCTGTCTGCTTTTAAAAACTAGCCTAGATCACGAAAATGTAGCCTAGTGTCAAAATCTAGCTTCCAGTGCAAAAACCAGCATAGACTTTTACAAACTAGTCTAAAGTGAGGTATGCTGTTAAAAACTAGCCTAGAGTGTTAAAAAGTAGCCTAGAGCACCGTCTGCTGTTAAAAACTAGCCTAGAGGGTAAATATCTAGCCTAGAGCACCATCTGCTGTTAAAAACTAGCCTAGAGTGCTAAAAAACTAGTCTAGAGCACCCTCTGCTGTTAAAAACTAGTTTAGAGCATTAAAAACTCATCTTGAGTGTTAAAAACTACCCTAGAGTGTTCAAAACTAACCTAAAGCACGATCTGCAGTTAAAAACTAGCCTAGAGCGGTAACAACTGGCCTAGAACACTGTTTCCTGTGAAAACCTAGCTCAGAGTGTTGAAACCTAGCCTAGAGTTCCATCTGCTGTTAAAAAGTAGCCTAGATCATGAAAGTCTAGAATAGAGGGGTAGAAACTAGCCTGAAATGTTAAACGAGTAGCCAAAAGTGCAGTCTGCTTTTTAAAAACTAGCCTAGAGTGCTAAAAAATGTGCTTAGTGCACTGTCTGCTGTTACAAATTAGCCTAGAGTGTTAAATCTAGCATAGAGTGCAAAAAACTAGCTTAGACTGCTATGAACTAGCCAGCATGCTGTTAAAATAACTAGCCTAACCCGCTAAAAGCTAACCTAGAGTGCTAAAAACTAGCCTAGAGTGCCATCTGTTGTTAAAAACTAGCCTAGGGTAT
>NC_079456.1:5328716-5358716 GCF_903798145.1 Danio aesculapii | reverse complement strand
ACTGGAAAACCCATCGGTGAGTCCACTTAATGATAATATTAATAATAATAACAATAATAATAACAATAATAATAATAATAATATTATTAATAATAATAATAATAATAATAATAATAATAATAATAATTCAAAACACACTCTTTTATCTCTCTGATGGTGTTTTCATACCAGACGTGGATTTGCATGATTTACATGTTAAGTCAATGCAAAGACACGAATAGACATCCTGCGGCACGATTCACGCGAATGAAGCGGAGCAAGTTGAACATTTTGTGCGTTTGACGTGCGAAACGCTCGAGTTCAAAATCTGAACTTCAGCAGACATTCCCGCCACGTTAACCAATCAGAAGCTTGCTCTTGTAGGGGAGTGATTATGACGTAGTGCCTTTTGTTGGTGTCCCAAGGGTAAATCCTGTTGCCGACACTGGACAACAGCTCATCAAAATGGGCTTAGCTCAGTCGGAAGCACCACTGAAAGCCTCCATCATTTAGGTAGAGTTTCTGGAAGAGTTGATGCACTCACAGAGCTGGGTGTACGGAATCAAACAAAAATGCCCTGTTTTCAGCCTTCCTAAAGCACAAAGCACAGCTTTCCTCTCAATAAAATCCATGTTAGCCGTTTAGCAAGGAAACTAGAGTCACCGGGCAGACAGAAGCCATGACGCGAATGCGCATCTATCGTGAAGTGAATTTCACACGCGAATTGAAGCAAATTTGACGCGTGACTTAAGCGAGTAAATTTAGTGTCTATTTACATGCAAATAGCGTGATTTATTTGCACATACCGCGTCTGGTGTGAACACAGCATGACACTTGCACCAGACACTTACAATCACTCCATATCAAATAATATAACTGTGCATTTATGAAGTGTACCTCACTCAGGTGAGTGGGCTTGATAAACCACCTGTACAAACACCATTCTCTCTCTATAAGAATAAATAAAAACACTCCCCCCCTAACTCTAGCACTTAAATCTCTGAGCACAAACAGTTCCTTTGTATAATCAGCCCTTGTTGTGTGTATTGCCTCTTCTTGTTGAATCGCTGAATGCCTCCTTAATTGAAAGTCACTTTGGACAAAAGCATCTGCTAAATATATATGTATTTCACATTCTAATACTGTAAGTACACTGTCAGCATAACAGAGCATTTATTTCCGCCTCTCTTCAGACATCGACGAGTGTCGTGAGATCCCGGGCATCTGCGCTAACGGCGTCTGCATCAACCAGATCGGCAGTTTCCGCTGCGAGTGTCCGATGGGCTTCAGCTACAACAACATCCTGCTCATCTGCGAAGGTAACGACGCTAATAGTTGCTATTAGCACACTGCTAACACTGTCGATCTTCGCTAACACCTTTGTAATTACTTCGTTCAGATATCGACGAATGTAACAGCGGAGACAACCTCTGCCAGCGCAACGCTAACTGCATCAACATCCCCGGGAGCTACCGCTGCGAGTGTTCGGCCGGGTTCAAGCTGTCGCCCAGCGGAGCCTGCATAGGTGAGTCTGATTATAGACTATAGACTACACAAGACATGTCACTGCTATAGTTTTGAATGGGGAAAGTGTAACAGTCAATATGGCGAGCGAAGCACAGGAGCCAATCAGTGATCAGTATAAGCTAAGAATTCTCTGTGGGAGGGGTTTGGATCAGATGTGTGTTTTTACGACAGTTTCTGCAGCTTCATTATGAACTAGGGCTGAATATATATATATCGTTTGAGCATCAATATCGCAACGTGTCCATCCGCGATCGTCACATCGCAAAATGTAATTGTTTATTAAAGATTAAAGGTATTAATGCTATTATTTTTAAATTATTTATTCAATGATGACCATGTTATTTTATGCTTCATTGTTCAATTTCTGTATTTCAATACTGTTAGACTCCCCAGAAAGGAATTAAGCACTGCTCATTTCACTTTTATTTTTGCTCTGCTGTATTTATATTTGCTTGTCGTTTATTATATTTCAAGAGTTCACACTTAGATATTGTTTGACAACTGTTAGCAGGTTTGGCATGCTGTCCGGGAGAGAACCCTGAGCTCGGAGATAGGTGAGCCCAGGGCTCCCGCCTGGTCCATAGAGCATGTGAGGGGAGTACGAGATCAGGTGGTTCTCGAGAGCTCCCCGTGGTAAAAGAAAAAAGGAGGAGAAGGGGTGGATGGGGGGTTTCTTCGGAAAACGAAGATAAGAGAGTAGTTCTAGCTAGGCTACTTATAGTGAGTTGGGGTTAATCTGATTGGCTAACTAGTGAATGTAGATGAGTGGCCAGCTGCAGTCAATCATATCACGTGCTCCTCTCGAAATTAGTTTGAAAACTTCACTTTATGTTGATGCACTGCATAGGAAAAATCTTAAATTATCCCAGTTGATCGAAATGAATGAAATCTTCTCAAATGGAGCTGTTCAAATCATCTGGCGAATATATATAATCGCTGCAAAACTAAATATTGCAGTGTCAGATTTGACCAATTTCGTGCAGCCCTTATTATGTGGTCAGCAAGCACACTTGATTTCTCGAAAACCTCATATAATTTGCTGTTTAACGTCTCGTCAGATCGTAACGAGTGTCAGGAGATCCCGAACGTCTGCAGTCACGGCGAGTGTATCGACACACAGGGCAGTTTCCGATGTCTGTGCCACAACGGCTTCAAGACCACACCGGACCAGACCATGTGTATGGGTGAGTGTCCGACGCTACTAAAAGTGCATCTGCTTTTGTGGCTGATGTGTTAACTGTCTGTATGTCTGTGTTTCTGGCAGATATCGATGAGTGTGACCGACAGCCTTGTGGAAACGGGACGTGTAAAAACACAGTGGGCTCCTACAACTGTCTGTGCTTCCCTGGGTTCGAGCTCACACATAATAATGACTGCATGGGTACGATTATATGCTTTCAGGCCTATTATAATTGTTGCATTTACTGAGAAGTTTCGCAAGTCTGCTAGCATCACACTGATGTTTTCACGAAGAATTTTACCTTTAAATATCACAAATTTAACATACATTTTAAACGTTTTGCGTGCGTTTTAATCAGGTGTTAAACCAAAATGTACACACTGCAAATATAGGACTATAAATATTTACCAAAATAAGAAATATTAGTTACATTTAGTGTAAATTTAGTAAAGTTTGAATTTATTTTACATTAAAAATTATTTTAAAAATACTCGTAGTATATAGAGGATTGTAAATATTTAGCAAAACAAGACATTTTACTGTTTATTTGGTAAAATATGTAAAATTGGCACGTTATATTTAGTGTCAAATATTTCATATAATTTATCCTATTTTTTATTATTAGAAATAAAATAATTTTATAGACTTTCTGCTTTTTTATAATAAGTGTTTCAGTAGTTTGACCTACCATCAATTTATTATTTTTTTCTTTTAGCATTTAAAAAATTAAATAATATTAATAAGCTAGTATCATTTTTTTATTAATATGTTACAGTTAAAGTTAAAAAATAACCAGAGAAGTTGACATTACTGGTCGTCGTTGTTTGATTCTAATCAACATCAAAATTTTGTCTAAAAATTAAACATCAACATTTAACATTGAAAAAAATAACGTCAATTCTCCTTCAAAAAAATTGTCAGCATTTTACATCAAACTATAACGTCAAAATGTAAGGAAGATTTTATGCCAAAATTTAACGTCAAATTTTTGAGTCAACTTGAAAAATTTAATTATATAGTCAAAATTTTACATCAAATTATAACATAAATTTTACGTACTATAATGTCAAAATGATTTTTACGCTAAAATTAAGTCAAATTGTCAACTTTTAACATCAAAATAGAATCAAAATTTTACATCAATATTTTATATCAATTTTATGTCAACATTTAACATCAACATATAACGTCAAAATTAAACGTAAAAATGTAATATAAATTGTCAAATTTTTATATCAACATTTAACATTAATATATATTGTCAAAATGTAACATCAATTTTACATACTTTTTTACATCAACATTTAACATCAAAATATATAGTCAAAATTTACGTCAAAATGTAGTAAATTTTACGTCAAAATTGTATGTCAACATATAACGTCACAATTAAAAGTCAAAATGTAATGTAAATTTTACGTCAAAATTGTAAGTCAAGATTCAACATCAAAATATATCATTTAACATCAAATTTTTACATCAACATTTACATCAAAATATATCGTCGAAATTTAACGTCAATATTGGACATCAACATATGTCAAAATTAAAACTAAAATGTAATATAAATTTTACGTCAAATCTTTGCATCAATATTTAACATCTAAAGATATCGTCAAAATTTAACAAATTTTACATCAACATTTACCAAAATTATATTGTAACATGTAAAACATCAATTTGTAACATCAATTTTACGTCAAAATGTAACATCAATTTTACGTCAATTTAACATCATAATTGAATTTGAAACATTCAAACCACATGGGTTGCAAAATGTTTGTGTGTAATATTCTTTTTGCTTCCTGCAGATATTGACGAGTGCAGCGTTCATGCTAGTCAGGTGTGCAGGAACGGCCAGTGCATCAACAGCATGGGCTCCTTCAAGTGTTTGTGTCTGGACGGATATAACCTGACGCCGGACGGCAAGAACTGCGTCGGTGAGACTCAGCCATCGTTAATAAACATCGATACACTCCAATTTACAGGCTGCACGCTTTACAGTCCTCAAACACACCGCTGTAAAAGCTTTCATTGATCAACAAGCCCCTCCAATTCATCCAGTTAATTAAACACCTGAACATCCAGAAACTGCCTGCAGGAAACTGCCTCAGTGTTTGCTTTCTGCTGGAAATATAAACACTTACACTTATATTTCTATTTAATACATTTTAAATAATTATGCTTTACATAATGTTGCTGATTTCTATTGTAAATATATTCCATAAAATATTTATATAATTAAAAAAAATCATTTTATTAGCTGTATCTACTGTAAGTTATTAAATAAAATATAATTGTAATTTTTCAGTAACTATTAATACATATATAAAATATTTAAATAATAAATTGCAATTTAAAAAAAACATAATTTTGACTTCAACAGTACATAGCATGAATGTGTGTGTTTATGCTGTCCTGTCAGATATCAATGAGTGTGTGACGCTGCCGGGCGCCTGTCAGCCGGGAACCTGTCAGAATCTGGACGGCTCATTTCGCTGCATCTGTCCACCCGGATACGAAGTGCAGAACGACAAGTGTGTAGGTAAGAAACAAAGCGCAGTCAATTACAAACTGAGAGCGCAGCAGGAATCACTCCTTATTTACCTATAACTTCACGCATGTGACCCACGCTGACCGTCCCATCTGTCGCCAAACCTAATGGGTCATATTTTGCCCCCTTTGCCAGACTTTTTATCCCTTTTTTCCTCCACAGATATCAATGAATGCAACGTGGAGCCAAATATCTGTCAGTTCGGCACGTGCAAAAACACACCGGGAAGCTTCCAGTGCATCTGTCAACCCGGATTCGTCCTATCAGACAATGGCCGACGCTGTTTTGGTAAGATACGCTCTTTAAATAGTTGCAATAAAGTTTCCAGTAACTTTTTAACAATGAAAGTGAAACGTTATAAATGTATGTCTGAAGCAAGCAACACATTTCCAGAAGTGGAAGGTTGTAGGTTCAGATCCCTTAATAATGTCCCTCTTTTTAATGTTACTTTTAAAATGATTCATGAATATGTCCAAGAATGTCCTAATAAAAAGGTTGTATGTTAAAATCCCTTTGGTTAGTACAACAGGATGGTTATAATAGGCAATATTAGCACTTTGAATAAAACTGGCCAAAGCGCGTCACATTTTTAGCAAGTATTATCATTCCCAGTAAAATTAGAAGGTTGTAGGTTCAAATTCCCTATTAAATGCCCTCTCTGTAATAATGGTGCTTTTGAATAAAAATACATCCTAAGTGGAAAGTTGCAGGTTCAGATCCCTTAATAATGTCCCTCTTTTTAATAGTGTTGCTTTTAATATGACTATGTCATGATAAAAAATGTTGTAGGTTCAAATCCCTTTGGTTGGTTCAACAGTAGAGTCCTCGTAATAATAACACTTTAAATAAATATGTATCCAATGCATGTTTCACATTTCCAGTAGACATCATTTTTCTCAATAAAAGCAGAAGGTTGTAGGTTCAAATCCCTTAATAATGTCCCTCTCTGTAATAATGGTGCTTTTAATTAAAAAAATATATGTATTCTAAGTGGAAAGCTGTAGGTTGAAATCACTTAACGTCCCCTTATGTAATAATGGTGCTTTTGATAAAAATTAAAAAAAAAATCCTAAATGGAAGGTTGTAGGTTCAGATCCCTTAATAATGTCCCTCTTTTTTTTTTATATGAATATGTCCTAATAAAAAAGGTTGTTGGTTCAAATCCCTTCGGTTAGTTCAACAGGGTAGTCCTTGTAATAATAGCACTTTGAATAAAACTGTCTCAAAGCATTTTTCACATTTCTAGCAAGTATTATCTTTCTCAAAAAGTAGAAGGTTGTAGGTTCAAATCCCTCAATATTGTATCTCTGTAATAATGGTGTTTCTATAAAAAATATATCCTTAGTGGAAAGTTGTAGGTTCAGATCCCTTAATAATGTCCCTCTTTTTAATAGTGTTGTTTTTAATATGAATATGTCCTAATAAAAAAAGTTGTAGGTTCAAATCCCATTTGGTTTTTACAACAGAACGGTCCTTGTAATAGCACTTTGAATAAAACTGTGTCCAAAGCATGCATCACATTTCCAAGACGGTATTATCTTTGTCAATAAAAGCAAAAGGTTTTAAGTTCAAGTTCCTAAATAAATGTCCCTCTCTGTAAAAATTGTGCTTTTGATAAAAATACATCCTAAGTGGAAAGTTTTAGGTTCAGATCCCTTAATAATGTCCCTCTTTTTAATAGTGTTGCTTTTAGTATGAATATGTCATGATAAATAAGGTTGTAGGTTCAAATCCCTTTGGTTACCACAACAGAATAGTCCTTGTCATAATAGCACTTTGAATAAAACTGTGTCCAAAGCATGCGTCACATTTTAGCAAATATTATCTCTCTCAATAAAAGCAGAAGGTTGTAGGTTCAAATCCTTAAATAATGTCCCTCAATGTAATAATTGTGCTTTTGATAACAATACGTCCTATGTGTAAGGTTGTTGGTTCAGATCCCTTATTAATGTCCCTCTTTTTAATAGTGTTGCTTTTAATATGAATATGTCCTAATAAAAAGGTTGTAGGTTCAAATCCCATTGATCCCTATCAACAGGATAGTCCTTATTATAATAGCACTTTAAATAAGACTGTGTCCAAAGCATGTTGCATTTTTAGCAATTACTCTTTCTCAATAAAAGTAGAAGGTTGCAGGTTCAAATCCCTAAATAATGTACTTCTAATAATGTCCTTGTCTGTAATAATAGTGCTTTTGATAAAAAAAAATCTAAATATTCCAAGTGAAAATTTGTAGGTTTAGTTCCCTTAATAATGTCCCTCTTTTTAATAGTGTTGCTTTTAATATGAATATGTACTAATAAGAAAGGTTGTAGGTTCAAATCCTTTTGGTTAGTACAACAGGATAATAATAGCACTTAAAACTGAGTAAAACTTGAGTAAAACTTGAATAAAACGGTGTCCAAAGCATGCATCACATTGTTAGCAAGTATTATCTTTCTCAATAAAAGTAGATTGCAGGTTGTAGGTTCAAATCCCTTAATAATGTCCCTCTAATAATGTTCCTCTCTGTAATAATGCTGTTTTTAATAAGAATAGGTCTTAAGTGAATAGTATTGTCCTAGTAATAATGCCACTTTGAATAAAAGGATGTCTGAAGCAAGCAACACATTTCCAGCAGGTTTATTTCTGTCAATAAAAGTGGAAGTTGTAGGTTCAAATCCTTTAATGATGTTTAATAATGTTACTTTTAATGAGATCCTATGAAAAAGGTTGTAAGTTAAAATTCCTTAAGATTGCCAGACTTCAGGCTACAAGAGGATTGAGTTTGTTTTAACTAGCACTAATAATAATTAGTTTTAATAATAATTACACTAATTAATAATAATTACACTTTTAGTAAAGTATATCCAATGCATAAAACGCATAAGTACATTTTTCCTCCTTGCTGAAAGTGAAAGGTTGTTAGTTTGCATCCCTTTATGATTGTAATAATATCACATTGAATTAATGTCTGTTCTAAGCACTTAAAATGTTTTCAGTGTATTTGTTTCTCTTTATATGACGAAGTGAAAGGTTATAGGTTCAAATCCCTTTGGTTGCTACACCAGATTATCCTTGCAATAATAGCACGTTGAATAAAAGTACATCCAAAGCACACAACCTATTTCCAGCAATTATTATCTTTCTCATTAAAAGCGGAAGGTTGCAAGTTCAAATCCCTTTGGTTACTTCAACAGGATTGTCCTTATAATAATGCATTTTTAAAAGAAATCCATTTCAATTAAAGTGGAAGGTTGCAAGTTCAAGTCCTTAAGGATTGTCCTTGTAAAATGTTGCTTTGAATTGAAGCATGAATGTGTTTTTGTGTCCTCAGATACACGTGAGAGCTTCTGTTTCACACGCTTTGAAGCGGGCAAATGTTCAGTGCCCAAACCACGCAACACAACTAAAGCCAAGTGTTGCTGCAGTCTGCTGCCGGGTGAGGGATGGGGCGACCCCTGCGAACTCTGTCCACGAGATACCGAAGGTAAGTCACAATAAAGAATCATTCATAATTAATAATAAATTAGATATTTTTTAAAGGACACAATTAAATTAACAATCAAATTTTAACATGTCTGAATATTTTCCCTGTTTTTGTCCAATTCACTCTGCATGGCAGCTGCATTTCACACATTGTGTCCCTACGGTCATGAGGCCGTCCCGAAACCCGAAGGACGTGAGGGTGAGAAAACCAGCTCTATTTTCCCAAACTAAAAGCACTCATCCTTCCCAGAAACCCCAGTATTAATGTCATCTCTTGTATCCACAGACATGAACGAGTGTGTGGAAAACCCAGGAATCTGCGGGAATGGTCTGTGCATTAACACTGACGGTTCATTCCGCTGCGAGTGTCCATTCGGATACAACCTCGACTACACAGGCGTCAACTGCGTGGGTGAGTTCACAATAAAACTACACCGCCCAAAATATGCAAACATTTCTAGCATCAAGTGCTTTCGCTCTCTTAATTAAAAGTGAAAGGTTGTAGGTTTAAATCCCATTTCCAGCAGATGTTTTTTAAACCTCTTAAAGTTAAAGGTTGTGAGATCAAATCCCTTTAGTTATGGTAAGGATGTCCCAGTTGAACATGTAATGGTTAAAAGTGCGTCCTAAGCACATAAGTTGCCAGTCCAGTACTTTCACTTTCCTCAGTGAACATGGAAGGTTGTAGATTCAAATCCCTTAAGTTTTCCCTTCAATAATGTTACTTTGAATAGATGTCAGAGGGATGCAACACATTTCTATCCTCTTAATTTTGTTCTCCTCAGTGAAAGTGGAAGGTTGTGGGTTCAGATCCCTTTAGGATTATCTCTGTAATAATGTTGCTTTGAATTGAAGTATGTCCTAAAACCCTAAGAATACATTTCCAGCACAATAATGTGGAAGGTTTTAGGTTCAAATCCCATTGTTTATTACACTCAACACATCTCCAGCAGCTTTTTTCACCTCTATAACCCAAAACCTCTTAAAGTTAAAGGTTATAAGATCAAATCCCTTTAGTTATGGTAAGGATGTCCCTGTAAATTTGTTGTTATGGTTTTAAGTACGTCCTAAACACATGAGTTGCAGGTGCAGTGCTTTCCTTAATTAATGTGGAAGGTTGTAGGTTCAAATTCCTTTAGCATTACTTCTGTAATAATGTTGCTTTGAATAGAAGTATGTCCTAAGTACCTAAGAATACATTTCTAGCATAGTAGTTTCTCTTTTCTCAAATACAGTGGATGATTTTAGGTTCAAATCCCACTGGTTATTACACACATTTCCAGCAGCTTTTTCCCCATCCATGACACTAAAGCTCCTAAAGTTGAAGGTTGTAAGATCAAATCCCTTTTAGTTATAGTAAGGATGGCCCAGTAAATATGTTGCTGTGGTTAAAATTACGTCCTAAGCCTATAAGTTGCCAGTGCAGTGCTTTCCTCAATTAACTTGGATAGTTGTAGGTTCAGATCCCTTTAGGATTATCTTTGTAATAATGTTGTTATGAATAGAGGTATGCCCTAAGAACACATTTTACAGCATAGTATTTTATCTTTTCTCAAATAGAGTGAAAGGTTTTAGGTTCAAATCCCATTGGTTATTATATACAAAACATTTCCAGCACTTTTTCTCCCTTCGTACCATAACCCTAAACCTCTTACAGTTGAAGGTTGTCAGATCAAATCCCTTTAGTTAGGGTAAAGATGTCCCAGTAAATATGTTGTTATAGTTAGAAGTACGTCCTGAGCACATAAGTTGCAAGTTTGTAGGATCAGATCCCTTTAGGATTATCTCTGTAATAATGTTGCTATGAATAGAAGTATGTCCTATACATTTTCCAGCATGATATTTTCTCTTTTCTCATATGTGGAAGGTTTTAGGTTCAAATCCCATTGGTTATTACAAAATATGTTCATCCCTCATAATAGTTTTGCTTTTAAATCAAAGTATCATGCAAATGATAGTCACTGCACCTGTAATCTCCTGATCCAATAGCTGATTTTTCTCAACTTCACAGACACTGACGAATGCTCCATCGGAAACCCTTGTGGAAACGGCACATGCTCGAATGTTCCTGGAGGTTTCGAGTGCTCCTGTCAGGAGGGATTTGAACCTGGACCCATGATGACCTGTGAAGGTACGGCCAAGATATGAGATCAGTTTTATTTCACAATTTACGTCAATAAAAAAAAAACAAGTCACACATTTTTACAAATATGCAAACGTTTTTTGTTTTTTTTTACATTCCTTTCAGTATAAATTCAAATATTCTTACCTTAAATATATAATAAATATATAATCACACCAAAATGTAAGACTTAAAGAAAATAATGCCATACATTTTGACAAAAGGAGTCACAAAATCAGGCAATTTTAGCCACAGATATTTAAAATGTCTGTGATATTTAAAATGGAGACTGAAAAATGTGTTTACCAAAGCACAATTAAAAATATTTTACGATATAATCATATTTGTTAGTGTTTTTTTGTTACAATCTGCTGTATTTTGTGTGCAGACATCAACGAGTGTGCTGTAAATCCTCTTCTCTGCGCTTTCCGCTGCGTCAACACCTTCGGCTCATACGAGTGCATGTGTCCAACGGGATACGTGCTGCGTGACGACAACCGCATGTGCAGAGGTAAGAACAAACCACCCCAAAAAAATTGTTAACCCAAAAAATAAAGAATATGTCATCACTTACATTTTCTTCTTTATACTGTACGGTTATTGTATATTTTCACATTATTCATTATTAAATAAAAAACCAGAGCATGTTTGGCTTTAAATAAACGCTCAGTCTGTTTGTTCAGACCAGGACGAGTGCGCTGAAGGTCTGGATGATTGCGCGTCCAGAGGAATGGCCTGCAAAAACCAGATTGGCACCTTCATGTGCATCTGTCCACCCGGCATGACACGACGCCCTGATGGAGAGGGATGCATGGGTGAGAAACCAGCGTGTGTATGTGGTGTGAAAGTGTCGAACACGACTAAAGGAAAGCTTTAAAGATAGAACAAGTCTTCTTTTTTCTGCTTAATGACATGCTCAGAGGAATTGTTCACCACAAAACTAGCAATGTGAGCTAACAAACCTCAATATGGCTAGTTTTGATTTCACTTGTACTTTAAAAGCTTTGGAGTAATTTCGTTATGTTTAATAGCTAGTGGTGTATTAGCATAAGTGTGCCTCAGCTCTGTGGTTCACCTGTGCGTGTGTTGTTGTTGTCAGACCTGAATGAGTGCCGCAGCAAACCAGGAATCTGCAAGAATGGACGCTGTGTGAATACGGTGGGCAGTTACCGCTGCGAGTGCAACGAGGGCTTCGAGGCCAGTGCAACAGGCACCGAGTGCATCGGTAAGAGCAAGCAGACAATACGACTCACATTTGAGTGTATGAGTCTAAAACTGAAATCAAATATAGAGACACTATTGTTGACGGAGCAGAAATCAGAATCAATTTTTGCGGGATTTTCTAGTTTAACTCGTTTTAACTTGTTTTTATTGATGCACATTAGTCGTAAAGTTACAGTATCAAGTGTAAAGAATCAGTAAGACATCAATTGTTCCAGTCAATCTGCAGAAAACTAAAGAGTTCACATTTATTTCTATTATTTTTGGGGATTTTAAAGGGTAGCTATTACAAGATGTCAAAAAAAAAAGTCTCTCATGTGCCTACTAGAGTGTGCATGTGAAGTTTCAGCTCAAAAAACAGCACAGATAATGTTTCTTAACTCTCTGAAACTGACCCCTTTAGGTTTTGATCCTAATTGTGGCCTTTTAGTGACTGTCACTTTAAATTTAAATGAGATTGTGCTCTTTTCAAAAGGAGTCAGAGCTACAAATGCCTGTGTGTCAGTATAGTGGCTGTTCCAGAACTCTACAAGAAGAAGGAAATCACAGATATGTTGTTCCGAAATAATGTCAGGACTCTGGATAGCTATATTGTTAGACTGCCCGCTCCCGTTCAAATTAGACTAGAGTTACCGACCGCTAGTGCGTTTTATTCAGAAAATTATTCTCATGCTGCAAGAAATCTGATCGGGAATGCAGACCTCTACCTTAGAATGTCCATCAGCCAATCAAAATCAAGCATTCAACTGCTGTTCTATAAATGCCACCTACTGGACAAAAGTGAATTAGCATTTTTCATTCAGGCTGTATACTGTTTTTTTTCCAGAAGTTTCAAAACTAGCATAGTTTTACAAAGCTAAAGTCAAATCATATTTTAAAATTATACGAGCTTAATTAGAAAAAAAAATCTTAAATTGGCATCCGCTGATTTGCTTGCAAAAAAATAAAAATAAAGAGCAATCTGAATCAGCAATAAAATAAAGAAGATTTGTGCGTCACTGCTAAATCTGCTGTTTTTGTTTGTGATTGCCAGATAACCGCAAGGGCTTCTGCTTCACGGAGGTCCTGCAGACGATGTGCCAGCAGTCGTCCACCAACAGAAACACCGTCACCAAGTCCGAGTGCTGCTGTAACGGAGGCCGCGGCTGGGGCTCGCTCTGTGAACTCTGTCCTCTGCCTGGAACAGTCCAGTACAAGAAGATGTGTCCGCTCGGCCCCGGATACACCACTGACGGCAGAGGTCAGACAACCATTCATTAATTTATTCAGAAACACACACACAAGGTGGAGTTTTATAGAGCAGTGCAGAAGCTGAAAACATCTGATCAGTCTAATGGGGATCTGTGGATACGTAACTTCTTTTCGACCAATGCAATGATGTGCATATATAAATATAGTAGTATTGATATAGAAGTATAATATAGTAAAACAGTATTGATATAAAAGATTGTGTAATGAGAACACCTTTAGAAGTTTATTCAAATTCAATTATTTTAGTAGAATTATGCATATATTTGGATATTTTAACCATAATGTTTGTGTTGTGCAGATATCAACGAGTGTGAGGTGATGCCCAATCTGTGTAAGAACGGCCAGTGCATCAACAGCGTGGGCTCTTTCCGCTGCCACTGCAACGTGGGCTACACCACTGACTTCACCGGCACCTCCTGCGTCGGTATGTCCAATACAAGTCCTTCAATACAAGCCAATATACTATTTTTAGTTTTAAAATTCCTGGTTGTAATCCTGATAGTATTTCCACTTCTTTCAAAATGTAACTGTTATTCGATTACTCCATTTTCGGACGTAATTGTAACGAATTACAGTTACATGTATTCCATTACTCCCCAATCCTCCTCGTGTGCATGTGTGTGAGGTTATTGCTATTGCATATATGGAAATAAATACGCTCATAAGTCCACGATTTTGACTAGGGTTGGGTATCGTTTGGGGTTATTTCGATACCGGTGCTAAATTGATACTTTAAAACAATACCAGTGTCAAAACGGTGCCTGAATCGATAGTTTTGACACACAAGTTGTTTTTTGAATGTTCCTTTCATGAGCCCATTTGACTTGTTATGGCTCATAGATCGATTGACGTTATTGCGTCACCACGCTCTCCACGTTTTCGGGTGTTTCATTGTAAAAGTTTCTACTTTAACAGTTCGAAAGTTTCACTTTCAATCAGGAACATTTAATTAATGCCCCCCAAGACAAACTAAGGTATTTAATGCGAGTAAGGACTGGTAAGGAGTGCTCTTTTAATGGAATTTGATACCGCACGCCAAATGGAAAGAAAAAAAAAACTTCGCATTTCGCAATGTGGGTGTCTGTGGTCCATTAAGGTCATCAAAAAAATAAATAAATAAAATTAGCCATTCACATAATATACTCTTAATCAGAGTATTGTCTTAACCAAATTAAAACCCGAAGTATTAGTGTCCATGTAAACGTACTCAGTGAAAGTGCCAGATGATGTCGCAAGCTGTCAAAGACAGTGCACTCCTCTGCCTTTAAGTTGATTCGATGAACCCTCAAGTGCTTCATTAAGTTTGACATGTTTCCCCCCGACACGCAACTTTTGTAAAGCATCTGCTTCACGTTGCCGTGTCAGAATCCTTGCTTGTACAATACAGCCATACTTTAGAATGCTTAGTTTAAGCAAATTTGATGAACCATGTGTGTTGATGAAGGCAGTCGCTCACTGGATGCGCCGCACCACACGCTTTGCCTTTTATATCAAAGCAACAAGAACAAACATTTAACACTGCCGACGGTGTCTGTATTCCTCAAAGTTGTTTAGAATTAAATGTTTAGAGATAATAGAGGTGTGGCACAATGCGTACCTATGTGTGCCATTGATGTACCCCTTGATACTTCTTATGTCCTTGTCGCAGCACCAGTGGCACCGAAATTAGGCACCAAAATTCATATGCTGATTCGTTACGGTGCATACCGGTTTCATAGGTACTGTGCCATAATGGCACTGGGTTTCATTACCCAACCCTACTTATGACACACACATATGCATATATACAATACATAAAAGTTTAGCAATTGATAACTCATGGGCCTACTTCAGACTGGCTTTGTATATGCATTGCGATAATGTCATATGAGGCCGACGAGAAATGTGTATTTACAACTCAATGCTTTTGTACACCAGACGAGCTCATTTTATCTATTTGTTAATACTATAATGCAGTGGTTCTCAAAGTGGGGGTCACGGGACAATGGGGGGGGGGGGGGGGGGGTCGCTTGGCGATTTCCAAAAGTGTAATTCATTTTATTAAACTAATAGAATTGCCATATTTTTATCCATAACCTACTGAAGTAGTAGTAGTTAATAGTAACATTGTTAACATGTTAAAGCCTTTCAAGTTTTTTTGCGAGCCCTGGGGTGATTAGGCCTACGTTATATTAAAGACAGCAATAGCGTCAGATGCAGCATATTGATTTTATAGCACCAGGTTAAACTTTGACACCTTTACTGCACTCACATACATTAGAAATTAATTCAGGACATGAAGGATGGTCTCCAAAATTAAATGATGAATAGATTGGGGCCTATTGCTATGTGTGCGCCGCTGTGTTCAAGGTTTAACCACCTCAGAGAATATTAGGGGTCACGAGTCACTGGCATTGTAATTTTGTGGCTCGCAGGCTGAAATGTTTTGGAACCCCTGCTATAAGGAATGTAAAACTATGCAGATGTCGCTCTGTGGCATGGCGGGAATATGAATGGACCAAAATATTCAGGAAATCTGCGGCAATATTTTTTTTTTTATTGAAAACCTACACAAATTTTGCGTTAAACTCAACGATTGTAAAAACCTGGAGCTGAGATGCCCAAAGTTGGCCCATGGTAACCTTTGATTTGGCCCGCCATCACTTGGAAAAGAGAAGAATGATGGAGATGTTTCGACATTGTCATTTCAAATTCAATGTAACCCTTTGTTTGTTTTATTGCTAAATGTGAACTGAAATTAAATGTTTCAATTAAATGGTTTAAATAAATCATATTTTGTTTAAAATATACAAACTGTCACCCGACAATGCAGACTTTGGTGAGCAAATCGAGTCCAAGGCATATTCTGCATTACTAGAGTATTCAGCATTGAACTCCACTGTGTTATAAATGTGATTGTTTGTTTTTATTGCAACAAGTTATCATTTAAAAAGTTATAATGGATTAGTTAATATGATTTAAAGTAATGTTTTCTATTTATTTTAAAGTATTAGGAAATAAATTAGGAAATTACCCATGGCAATTTTAATGTAATATAGTTTAGTATATTTACCTTCAGCCCACGGCTCATAATATTTGGTTTTTGGCTCTTCATATGAAAAATTTGGGCACCCCTGTCCTAAAGGCCTTATTAGACATGACATAAAATGTGCACAATTGTTCCAAATGCTTGTGGTTTTTGATGCATTATCACCTAATATTACAATATTATACCTAATATTACATTATAAATCAAATGCTTTCCCATTAGATATGGACGAATGCTCTCAGTCGCCCAAACCGTGTAACTTCCTGTGCAAGAACACCGAAGGCAGCTACCTGTGCTCCTGTCCCAGAGGATACATCCTACAGCCGGACGGCAAGACCTGCAAAGGTTAGTTCACAATAAAAACTACCTTTATTCTAGCCAGACTTTCTCCAGAAGAAAAAATATAACAGGAAATACTGTGAAAAATTCCTAAACATCATTTGGAAATATTAAAAAGAAAGAAAAAAAATATATTAGGGCTAATAATTTAGACTTCAACTGTACATAAAAATATATAAAACTTTAAAACGAATGCATTTAAGAAGCTGATGACAGTCGAAACGTGTCATCGATGTCTTGTGAAAGCGTCCATATTGAACCCCAAATCTTGCGTTCTAATATTAAACGTGACTTCTTGTTTTTTTATTTTTGTCCCAGATTTGGACGAGTGCTCAACCAAGCAGCACAACTGTCAGTTCCTGTGCGTCAACACGATCGGTGGTTTCACCTGTAAATGCCCCTCGGGCTTCACACAGCACCAGACGGCCTGCATAGGTGAGTGATATGAACTCAAAGCGCCCCGCTAGCACGCCTAGCCCCTCCAGTCTAAATAATTGAGCAGGTCATTTGGAGCTAAAATTGCCTCTATGCTTCATCTCGTAGACAACAACGAATGCAGCAATCAGCCGAACATATGCGGGTCCCGTGCCTCCTGCCTCAACAGTCCCGGCAGTTTCAACTGCGAGTGCCAGAAGGGCTTCTCTCTGGACTCCACCGGACTTAGTTGTGATGGTTGGTTTACCATTTTGTTTTTTGTTTTGTTTTGTTTTTGTGGGGGGAGGGGGGATTAGCATCATTGTTGATCAATAGGCCAATTGTCATTTCTGTGTGGAGTTTGCATGTTCTCCCCGTGTTGGTGTGGGTTTCCTCTGGGTGCTCCGGATTCCCCCACAGGCCAAAACATGCATTATAGGTAAATTGGGTAAGCTAAATTGGCCGTAGTGTATTTGTATGAATGCAAGCGTGTATGGGTGTTTCCCAATGCTAGGTTGCAGCTGGAAGGGCATCCACTGGCGGTTCATTCTGCTGTGGCGACCCCTGATTATTAAAGGGACTAAGCCGAAGAGAAAATGCATGAATGACTAATTAACCGATGTTCGATGTACTTTTGCCGAAAGTGAAGTTTCACAAACTAATTTCGAGAGGAGCATGTGATATGATCAACTACAGCTGATCCTTATCGCTAATCATTAGCTAGCGATTATCAGATTAGTGCAAAACGATTATAAATATCCTGCCTAAACTTTCCCTAACTTCGTTTTCGAGTTTGCATGTTCTCTCCGTGTTTGCGTGGGTTTTCCCCGGGTATTTCGGTTTCCTCCCACAGTCTAAAAACATGTACATATGTGAATTGTAATAACAGTCACAAGAACTTAATTCATACATACTGAATCGATTAGAGCCACCATATTAACCAAAGTTTAGGTGAAAAACAAATGGGGGGGGACTCTCAAGGAATACCTGATGTCTTATCCCTCCTAATGCTCATTGACCAGGCGGGAACCTTGGGCTTCTCTATCTCCGAGCTCAGTGTTCACTCCCGGGACAGATTATCTAAGTGTTAACTCTTGAAACAAATAAACGAATGTCCATCTAACCATCAAAGTAGCCTGAAGTTATTTGTTTTCAACGGGAGCTGATGGTAAGGTCTGGCGAAAGCGGCGTGGCTCGTTTTGGATAGTGCGGCCTTCAAGGAGAGTTGAAATCAGGTCAACTGTATGGTTTCGAGATATGACGCAGTTCAGCAGCAATCTATCTAAACGGAAGCAGAGGTTGATTATTGCTATGTGGGTTTCCCAGGTAATAATGTAGGATGTGCACAAGTTAGCATTATCGTGAAGACCAAGGCTTTCAAACATCTTCTATATACACAACATGTTAAAATTAGCCTAGCATTTAAACATGAGGCCAAATGCTTCACTACACAAACAGCTTGTAATTGGTTTGTTTTGTTAGAAAATATTAAAAGATAAGCTAAAAAAGCAGTGTTGTTGGCAGGGTGGCCAGAGTAAATACGGCGACCATGTGAATGCACAGTAAAATTGAAGGGTCAATCATTGTGCTTATAATGAATGACTGGAATCTTTTTGGGTGGGAGATTAAAATAAACACAGACATCTGAGAGGAGATCAAGTGTAAACAGGTGGACCAAAAATAAATACAAAAAAATGGATATGGGGCAAAGGATCAGATCTGTGCATTAAGACCTCCAGCGTAAACGCAGCCTATGTGCCATCCCAGAATCTCAATACTAACATTTATATTTCTAATAGATCAGCTTCTACAAACTTGTTTTCTTACAGATGTCGATGAATGCGGTGGAAACCACCGGTGCCAACATGGCTGCCAAAACATGATGGGAGGATATCGTTGTGGCTGCCCACAGGGTTACGTTCAGCACTACCAATGGAACCAGTGTGTGGGTAAGTACTTGAATATGGACGACTCAACAAGAAAGTTCAGCTGTTGGATGGTTCTCACTTTTCTGCATCTTCCTTCCCTACACAGATGAGAACGAATGCACTGGAAACCAAGTCTGTGGGTCGGCGTCTTGCTATAACACTCTGGGCAGCTATAAATGCGTGTGCCCGTCAGGTTTCGACTTTGAGGCCTCTGCTGGGGGCTGTCAGGACGTTAATGAATGCTCCATGGGTAATAACCCCTGCAGCTATGGATGCTCCAACACAGATGGCGGATACTTGTGTGGATGTCCAGGAGGCTTCTACCGAGCAGGACAAGGGTCAGTATTTAGTATGGTCTGAAGACTGCTGTCATTGCAAGTTTGCAGGTTAACCTGGATTACCCAAGTTTCTTTGGTACTAAGGGCAGGAGTGTCCGGTTCTGCTCTGGAGCCGGAGGTCACCCCTTCCGAAATTTAAATAGAGCAATCCGAAAGTCCTTAGATAGTTCAGTAGCTAAAGTCTGTAGGAAGGTTCATTTTGATCAAACAGGAGGGCCTTCCAAGACAGAGTAAAGCACCAACTAGATCAATCTAGTTAACCTTCAGGAGGTTTAATTTAAACAAAATGCGCAAACTACACAATCCTGGTGCTAGAAATAGTTTCTTGATTGTCAAAGTAACTTCACTATACAACAGCCTGAGCTATATTTATACAAAACCGTTGGTCTAACATGGGGGACCTTGTATACCTTCATACCTTTTTGCATTGATGCCACTAGATATAAGAGAACGAATGTGTGTAACTGTACTGTGTATGTCAGAAATCAGCAGCAAACTTGAAATAATCATCAAGGTAGAGTTGAGTTACCGACTTCAGACCAAAGAAAACTAGACAGAAATATGATCTATGGAAATGCAAGTATATGACTCCAGAAAACTATTTTGGTCCAGGTGTATTTTCAGTTTTTCCACATACTACGCAAGTACCTTAAGACAACTTGGTACCAAACTCTGCATGATGTTGGTCCTCCAAAATCACAGTTGGAAATGTATGAACTGAAAGACTGTGGGGTTGACTAAAGTGTTTCACCTTTTCATTTCTAGGCACTGCATCAGTGGAGTGGGCTTCCAGGGTCAGTTTGGCTCGGAGGGAGGAGACGATGAAGAGTCGCTGTCACCTGAGGCCTGCTATGAGTGCAAGATCAACGGTGACCTGGGAAAGAAAGGCCGTCATAGACGTAATGCTGATGATAATGAGCTCAAGGTAATTTTCACTATGCCCAAATGTAGACTGATAACCCTGACCTTAACCCCTAACCCTAAATGGTGTATAAAGCAGTGTTGAAACTTGAAACACCAAAAAAAATGGAATTTGTCGTACACATGTAAACGCACAAAATCAGCTCAGAGCCACGTTCCTAATGTGGATATTAATTAGGTACATATCAGATATGCATCTAAAAACATCCAATTTTCTTTAATTGATGTGTTAAACTTACTTTTTTACACAATGGTGTGTCCTTTTGACACAGACATAAGCAATTTCTTTGCCAGAACTTTGTCTTTGGATGGACATTTTTCCCAACATCAGTTAATTTGACCCAATTTTCAGCCCATTTTTAAATGTCAAGTCAACTTTCTCTTATAACATTTTCAAATCTTCTCTCCCGCCCTCAGGAGACAGTGAGCATGGCCAGCATGGACGTCCAGACCTCCATTCCCATGAACTTGAGTCTGGCGCAGCTCCAAAACAAGGAACCGCTTCTTGAGTTGCTTCCGGCCCTGGAGCCGCTCGAGCACCACGTGCGCTACGTCATAACGCACGGAAACCAGGGCGAACACTTCCGTATCCTGGAGCGCCGCGACGGGAAGAGCGTCCTGCGCCTTGGCCGGAGGCCACCAGCTCCAGGTTTGTACCGGCTGGAGATCGCCAGCCTGCGTCTGTTCGGTCCGCGCAAACTTCAGCAAATGGAGGACCAGCACGACAGCGACTACTTGCTAGGGGAAATCGGCGACGCACTGCGCATCAAGCTGCACATCCACCTGCACTGAGACTGACCCTTGACCCCCGTGCCCTTCACTGCAGGGCGTTAGCTCTGAGAGACTGTGTCCATATACCGTCATGTTTTTTTTATTTTGGGGTTTGTTTTTATTTGCCGATTTTTGATGTCAGCATTGATTTTCACCAAAGTTGGGTGGAATCTAGCATTTCCCAACCCTGTTCCTGAAGACACATCAACAGTACATATTTTCAACCTCTCCCTAATCAAACAAGAAGTGACTCCAATCCCCGAATGATCTAATGGGTCAGATAAGGGAGACATCCAAAATATGTACTGTTGGTGTGCCTCCAGGAACAGGGTTGGGAAACATGGATGTAAACACACAATGCCTTAAATTAGCACACCCACTTGTACTGGAGGGACAATCAGAAAATATTAGAACGATCTCACTTTAAACTTATCGTGAAATGACATTTCCGTCTTAAAATGCACGTAAACGTGCATTGTAGATGATTAAGTAAGACGTTAACGTTGCATTGTACAAGATTAAAAAAAAGATATGATCACTCGCCTTATGCCAGTGCAAACTGGGGTCAAAACTGTATTCCATTTAGGATTTAGATTCATTCATCAAGTATTGTACTGTTATCAAAAAAAGAGGACTGCAGGAACTACCGCAATTCTTCAGGTTTAAGAGTTCAAATCGTAAACGTTTCCTCTTTTATGTGAGATTTATGGGAACTTCTGGAGTGTTTGCATGAGCTGCCACATTGTGTTACCTCATTTCACACACATACACACACACACATATGTACAGCCGATAGGACAAAAGTGGTGCTAAACGCTCAATATTTGCACTGGGCATCCACTGCGTGTTTAATCAGGGAAACTTCATTCCAAAAATGGCTACGGGCGTCCAAAGCGTTTGAATATGCATGCAACGGTGCATCTATGATTCGAAGCATTTTCTTCTCCATACATGTGTGCTCGAGAGTGTGTTTGACTAAGACGCGCTTGGCAAACAGAGCACATGTGAATGGAGAATTGGAGGCCTGGTGGGTAAACCAACCAGAGGCCATTTTTGATAGCAGCTGGAGACGTGCGGTCTCAATGGTACATACGGATTGTTTGGTGAGCCATCCTCCAAAAACACTCCAGATGTGGACATGCAAACACACATTTTACAACCTGGGAACGGCAAACCAACCCTCGTTTCTCACAAGCTAACGGTGCTACGATTCCAACTGTATTACGAACAAACTTGATTTGTGCGCAAACGTGACATTTACAACAGATCTCTTGTGTTATTTTGGTTTTGTTTTATTTGGTGTGATTGTCTTTTTTTGTACTGTCTCAATGCTGAAAAATCAATACTATCGAAGCTTGTTGAAAATTGTAATTGTATATTTTAAAAGTGAAAATGTAGATTTCTTTTGGTTTTGTTTGTATTTCTTTCTCTTTTTTTTATGTATTCCTGAGCATCAAGACTGCCAAACCAAATATTTACTTGTAAACGTTAGATAAATAGCTTTAAATCTTGTCCTGTGATCAAATCATCCTTAATTAACTGTCGCTGAGCATTGTGACAGACGTCACGGTTTACAAGAGTTTGTCTATTGATAATCAAACACATTATACTGTACTTTATTGTGACGACCAGCAACCTTGGACTGTTTTCAAAGGCTGTGTTCTGAATCTAATCTTCAGGATGTTTAATTTAAACAAAATGCGCAAAACTACCCGATCCTGGTGCTAGAAATAGTTTCTTGAACATCAAAAGTAACTGCACTGTACGACAGCCTGAGCTATATTTATGCATAACCATTGGTCTAACATGGGGGAACTTGTATACGTTCAGATCTTTCTTTGTGTTGATGCCACTACATGTAAAAGAGCGAATGTGCGTGACTGTACTGTATATGTCAGAAATCAGCAGCAAACTTGAAATAGTCATCAAGCCAGAGTTGAGTTACCGACTTCAGACCAAAGAAAACCAGATAGAAATATGATCTATGGAACTATGCAAATTACATATATATGACAAATAGGTTCATATTTGTATTTCACATATACAAAATGTCATATATGCAACAAACATTTCAAAATATTGGGAAAATTAACATGTGCATACATAAAGTTATTGCTAATGGTTGAAAAATATATATGTTCAAATGTGTTTATTTATATATATATATATATATATATATATATATATATATATATATATATATATATATATATATATATAAATAAATAAATAAAATTCTTTATTATCTCTAATTATATATAGACAAAACTATATTTAATTTATTTGAACATATGTAATTGTTCATATATATATATATATATATATATATATATATATATATATATATATATATATATATATATATATAAATAAATATTTGCAAGATTTTGAAATATTTATTGTATATATGACCATTTTATATATGCGAAGTCCAAATATGAACTTATTTGTCATATATAGTAATTTGCATATTACATATATATTGCCATATATTCATTTCTATATAGGAAGAAAGTGGATGGCTCAGGATAAAGTCAAATCCATTGATAAGAGGTGTCTGTAAGAAATTTTTTGAGCCATAAAGATCCACGACCTGAGCATACGCCATTTCCAAAAGCATTGTTTTTATATTGTTTTCAATTGGATGCATCTAAATGATCCGCACAGTGTTTGTGAACATCTGTACGAACCAACCAAATGGAAATAAAACAACATGGGTTATATTTTTAAACCTTTGTCTTTCTGTTTCTCCATGTTCGAAGGCCGTTTTTAAAGAGATTTAATCGAGTGCATTGAGCTAGAAATGCCTTATTGATTTCAGTACACTTAGGAAGCCGTAAGTCAATAAATTCAGGTTTTATTTCAGACAAAGAGGAATTAGGAAAATATCCAATCTACTTACAAAACTCACAAAGCAACGCAGGGCTCCTCCGTGTCTTGGCACGTCAACACACTTTGCGCATCAGCTACAAATTCGAGACGACACGTTAGCAGAAAAAGGGAACTCCAAGTCTGAGTCGGGATATAAAAATAAAGCTTTTGGGTCGTTTCCAAATGTCTCTTAAATTCACAAGAGTTTCGGAGCTTGGCAGGTTAGCAAACAAACAACCGACACTTTTGCAGATATGACAACATATGGCTTATATACATATAGTTTAAAGACGACAAAAAGAGTCAACGATACGATCGATCAACACTCATAAAAGTCTTAAAGGGGTTTTGCTCCAAAATCCTCAGAAATATAAAGCACAGAGTTTAGGACAGGTTTGTTGAAGGCTGCAGGTGCGTTGGACGTCCTAGGATGTTCCAACAACGCTAAAAGTTTGTGTAAAGATGTAAAATCATCATGCTAGATTCTAGACAATCATACTTATAAGGATCTCCATCAGTATAGATGGCATTTTACTTTGACGCAATTGAAAACAAGGCTGTGAAAGTGGCAAGAATTCCTGAAAGTATTGATGCTTTCTATTGACTTTGAATGGAGTGACGTCAAGTGTTCTTTAACTGAATCATGGACTCGGTTGCATTGGGTCCATTTCTGGCAGCAGAAGTTGGAAAATTTTTAACTTTAAGCTCCAAAGCAGGCATCAGCCAATGAGATCATTTTATGCAAATACTAGTGCAGAGGCTAGCCAATCACACCTGAGAATAGCGGTCTGTCAAAATGGAGGAAAAAGCTTAGTATCACAGTTGGTAATCATGGCAATCACCGTTTGTAAACCATTTCTTAGCATATGTTGCATTTAATTAGCAAAGCAACAATCAAGCGACCTAATAGTTACGCTTTAACCGTTTAGCGTTTAAATTTGATTACATAGTATGTCAGAAGTTCATCACAATTTTGCAGTGTTAAATGTTCGTTAGGTGGTTCATTCCGCTGTGGTGAGCCCTGATAAATAAGACTAAGCCGAAGGAAAAATGAATGAATTAATTATTTAATAATTGTTCATTAAACTATTTATTTTATTCAATTAAAAAAAAACGTAGCTACGAATGTTTTGCGTTGTTCATTAAACCGTGGATTTATAAATGCTTTACTTTAGAATTTAAATCGTAATGTGTTAACGAGTTCATTTATTTGTTTATCTTTATAGTGTAAATTGTTTGTCGCTTAAATTTATAGCATACAACAATTTTGCAACAAATTTCTGGGCATATTCTTAGTTAAATCATGGATACAATAATGATTTACATAAAAATGTTCGCAACGATACATCTAGGTGCTGAAATGGTTTAATTTTTAGTAATACAAATAGTTTTTTAAACCAACTATTAAATGTGAAACAATTTAATCAGTCCGTCCAGAACTCCGCAGGGACATATTTTATATTTGTGGCCTAAAATGACCGTGGCCTAAAATTTTGTGAATGAGTCTCAAAACGTATCCCATTGTCTGCTCCAATTTTTGTGTTTTGCTTGTTTTGGATAATTGAAACCTCCATAAAAAAAAGAACATTGGAATAGTTTTTATATGAAAATATCAGGATTAAATGTGCCCTGGTTCTGTATTTAAATATTTGTGCATAAAAAAAAAAATTACATCGTTTTTTTACATTTACATTTTTAAAAAATTGCGACAGAAAACACGAAGTAAACTTTGCAATAGTTGATTATGAACTGATAAAACATAAGGGCCAATGTTTCAGATTCCCACTGTAGATCATAAGTTATGACTAGGCCCACACAGAATCTGTGTGCCCAGAAATCTACCGATTTCATTGAGTCTGTGTATTTACTTGCGTAAATTTATATTTATTCAGTTTTTAAATTAATTTCACTAATATTATTGTGATATAATAAAAGTAATATTAACATGTTCATATGATTTATTTACAATACAGATTGTAAAGTAATATTTTCTGTATTTTACTAGATTTAGAATTATATGAGAGACTTGCTTGGTTTTCCAAATAAGTGGATCTAACTGGATTTGCATTGTAAACATGAAATAAAAGTTAAAGAATCCATAACTGTTTTATTTCATATATTAAGTTTGTAGTTATGATCCTCCGCATTAAAATTATCCCGCATAAATCTGCAGATTTTTTACGAAAGTCTCCACAGAAATGGCAAAACAAAAAAAAGTCTGCAGATTGTCTGGCACTAGTTATAACTTTTCCTTTTTGTTCATTTTCCATATTTCAGATGGCTAAACAATAGAATATACACACATACACACACATGAAAAACTCCATCACAGCCCTCGTTTTCGGTTGCGTCAAATAAAACCATCTCCTAACGTCCACTGAGGAGTTTCTTCATGTCTTCTACAATTACAGATATATCCACAGTAATATTTACAGTGAAGAGTAGCAATAGCTCACAGTGAGTGTCACATTGGGCACCTTGAACCATCCACTCCATCTTAGTGTTGTCAAAAACATCGATATATTTCGATACTGAAATATTTAACTTGATACAATCTTGCTTTTGGTAAGTACCGATACTAGAGTGTTGTCTCTTTTTGCCAAATATCTACAGTTAATATAGGTATAACCTCCCTCAGTATTAATATTAAGATGATTCATCTTTTGTTTCAATCCTAAAATAAGATTGCACAAATTTTGTGTTTACCAGTAATTCATTGCCTTTTGGACTTAACGACTTCCTTGTTGTGAATTTTATTCCTTGTGGTATCAGAAATCGTATCGAATATCGTAATGTTTCAAGGTATTGTATCGAAGTTGGAAATTCCAGTATCGCGACAACACTACATGTATCAGTATAGATCTCATAGACCATCCTGAGGAAAAGAAGAAGCAGCAGCTACAGCTGAAGAAACAAACAACCCTGTTAACTTAGTGTGATGGGAAAAGTGACACTCATACATAAACTTACAGTACATTCAGTATACAGCTATGGAAAAATGGGTATAATGCACCCAAAAGTCAACAGTCTCAATTTCCTCACACTCAAGTGGTTGTAAACGTTTAGGATTTCCTTTCTTCTGTTGAACACAAATCAAGATATTCTGAAGATTATGGAAAAAACGTAGCCATTGGCATCCATAGTAGGGATATACTATGGGATTTAGGGATATATAGGGCAGATATAGGGATATAGGGATATATAGGGCAATAAAACTGATTCTGATTTGATTCTGATACAAATATTATGGAAGTCAATGGCTGTTTTCTTCAGTTTATCTTCATTTGTGTTCAACAGAAGAAAGAAACTCTTGAGTAGATGATGGCAGACGTTTGATTTTAGGGTAAACTATCCCTTTAGAAGACCACTTGACAGTTCTTGGTTTCTGTGGATTTGCTAGATTTATTAGGTCTGGGTTAAAACTTATTTCTTTGACCCAATTTTCAAAATAAAAACATTGTCATTTGGATTTTTTTTTTTAAACGGTAGTTGGCCAGAATAGCAAACGATTTTATTTGCTGTGACTAAAAACTATTGGTTATTCAGTTAAAACATTGGTCACTTTTGTCATTTCAACAATCTTTATCTCTTTATTTTTCTATTTAGACCTTGGAATATCATCAGTAGTTTAAAGAATGAAATTAAAACGGGCTTTTAATCAAACAAAACCATAAATCAAAAATCCAGAAATAATAAGGCTTGTCAAGAGGCCTCTCGATTGTTTCCATAGCTGTATGTTTACTCAAACCCATACATAATAACTGCAGTATGTTGCACATGTGTTCCCTGGGATTCAAACCTAGTTAAAGGATTAGTTTGTTCACCTTCAGAATGAACATTTCCTCACACTTTACTCAACTTCTGGTCAAAGATGTGGAACAGAAATGCAATTTCTTGAGGAATCATGAAGTTTTTCCTCTATATAGTGGACTACTATGGTGCTCGTTGGATTGGAGTTTTGATCTTCAGTTTTAAAGAGCTCTAAATGATCACAGATGTAGAATAAGAGTCTTAATCTAGCAAAACTATTAGCCATTTTTTATAACAACTTAACGTCCATACTTCAACTATTTGTGTTGAGCAAGTCACTTCCAAACTGTAATACGATCCAGATTACTCATGGCTGGCTGGCTGTCCATCTTAGAATTGTAATGCATTACATGTGTTGAGGCTGATTTATACTTCTGTGTCGAGTGATCAGCATGAGCCACGGTGCCTGCCTTCACGTGTAGTCGTTCATTTATACTTCTGTGCGCCGTTTGTGTTGCTCTGCAATAACACTTCTGAAAACGCTGGCTGGCTGCAGGTTCTTATTTTCCTCTGTGTTGAGTTCCTTTGCGGGTGTTTTGTTTTTTCTGAAAGCTACAAGTAGCTAAAACTCGCTCATTCAGAGGTAGGAACATCATAAAGTAAACCATAAGGTAAACAAAAAACAAAACTTTCCATCTGGAGCTCCTTCACGGGACTTGACACTTGTAAACACTCGCTCCATCGGGTTGGTGGCTCTCAGTACCACCCACACTCGTCATCGCTACCAAGCCGACCAAATCACAGAGCTTGCGCTACGCGTTATTGCAACGTGTAGTTAAACTTTGGAGAGGTGCCCGTCAGTGTCAGCAAAGTCCCTTTAAGGCAAGTCATTTCACTCTGCAGCCATCTTTGAAACGCCTCTCGGGAAGTATGCTCGGGCATTCTGTTTAAATGAGGAAACGTCAAATAAAAAAAAAATGTAAAAATTGTCAAGCTTATGATTGAATGTCATATTAGGAATCACCAATAAAATTAAGGAACAACTGTGTGTTTGGTTTTATTTCTAAATGTTCAAATTCACACAAAATCTGCAGAAACTCATGTCTAGTCCGAGTCCCTCCTCCTGAGAATCCTCAATCTATGGCACTCTCTGATTGGCTCCTGTACTAGAAGGCGGGGCGTCATTTGCCATATTGACAGTTACACTTTTCCCTATTCAAAACAATACGAGTGACATGTCTAGTGTATTCTACAGTGTTTGGTGTCAGCCACAGTGAGGGCTATGCTACCACACGAAGGCTGCGCCGGACTATCCGAGTGCGCTTGACGCAGAAGCTTAAATCAGCCTTTACTCTGTTCACCAAAATATCTACAGATATAACAATTAAAATGAGTGAAAAGTGTGCTGTAATGTACATTACTCAACATTTACTTACAATATGTATTAATGTTTTACATTACTGCAATACAACAAAAGGTAATGCTTTTCTTTTTTAACTTGTTAATCAAAGATGCATGATAATATGGTATCATGGCTTTGCAATAAAAAAAAAAATGCCATTATAATGGAGGTCAATGTGGCAAAAATAGCCACAAACCATAACGAAAGAGAAATCATTTTGGCCACAGTATATTGTTGAAAGCATTTCCCTCAAATATGTGTCTAAATAAGATTTTTCACTAAATATCATCCCATTTGCTAAAACACAGTGAAAGTTGTTGCCAAATTAAGCCTCAAAATCACCCCAGAGTGGATGAAAACAGCAATCAAGGGTTTAACTGCAATTCAGCACCATAGAGGTCCACTATATGGAGAAAAGTTAATCTTTCCCTCAATAAACTTCATTTATTTTTGACAAGAAAGAAAGAGAAAGAAAGAAAGAAAAAGAAAGAGAAACAAAGAAAGAATGAAACAAAAAGAAAGAAACAAAGACACAAGAAAGAAAGAAAGAAAGAAAGAAAAAGAAAGAGAAAAGAAAGAAAAAGAAAGAAACAAAGAAAAAAAGAAAGAAAAAGAAAGAGAAAAGAAAGAAAAACAAAGAAAAAAAGAAAGAAAAAGAAAGAGAAAAGAAAGAAAAACAAAGAAACAAAGAAAGAAAAAGAAAGAAAGAAAGAAAGAAAGAGAAAAAGAAAGAAAGAAAGAAAGAAAGAAAGAAAGAAAGAAAGAAAAAGAAAGAGAAAAGAAAGAAAAACAAAGAAAGAAAAAGAAAGAGAGAAACAAAACAAGAAAGAAAAAGAAAGAGAGAACAAAACAAGAAAGAAAGAAAGAAAGAAAGAAAGAAAGAAAGAAAGAAAGAAAGAAAGAAAGAAAGAAAAAGTAAATGACCAGTTCATTCTG
>NC_079456.1:5130251-5179376 GCF_903798145.1 Danio aesculapii | reverse complement strand
AAGAAAGAGAGAAACAAAACAAGAAAGAAAAAGAAAGAAGAAGAACAAAACAGAAGAAAGAAAGAAGAAAGAAAAGAAAGAAAGAAAAGAAAGAAAGAAAGAAAGAAAGAAAGAAAGAAAGAAAGAAAAAGTAAATGACCAGTTCATTCTGGAAGTGTTTTAATCCTAAACTACAGGATTGGGAAACAGCTCGGGTTAAGGCTGCGGTGTCCTTCTGTGCCTGGATATCCTCTAAACCAAAGCGTAATCAAACTGGCCCCGCTCGAAGCCCTCCTTATGATCGGTCCAGGAGGACGCAGGCATGCGGCTATAAGGGTCCAGCAGGATCCTGAAGCAGCGCACCAACAAGAAAATCAAAAACAGCATCAGGAGACCCACGAATGCGAAAGCCGTCCTTTGCTCCGTGTCCCCGCCAAGAGGAGGGCTGCTAGGGGCTCCGGCGAAAGACGGCCCCGCGGACAGCAGCTCATAGTCCAGCGTGGACACATCGCTCATCCTCCAGGGACGCCCGATGCAGAATTTACAAGCGCTCCGTACGGTGGGCTGAATGGCCAGATTGGTGCACAAAAAAACAGGCCAAAGTCAAGACTTGTGACCGCGTGACGGACACTCAAAGTGACACAAGTGGAGCAAGCCAGGGTCAGAACGACAGGACGGTTTATTTCAGACCTGTCACATTGGAGAGGCGATGGGACATGACAGAACGAGCTGCCGCAGGAGCATAAAAAAAGCAGCGTCTCTCGCCGTAGGGATTGGGATAATTGGTTGCAGATGGGACCACGGCTTGCAGGTGTTGACCCCGCGTTGGGCGCCAACTTACGCTAAAGTGACAAGTTTCCCAATTCTGACTGAAAGTGCCAGACGAGCATTAAATGAGCCACGTTTGATTAGCTTGTGTGCATTTGTGGAGTCAGAAATGATCTTCTTGATGGTCTCTGAATGCGTTTTTTCTTACAGAAATGTCTTGTAGGGCTGGTGTTATTGATGGTGTAGGGCGAATGTCTGGATCTGATGTAGGCGGATGGCTCGGAGTCCACACTGATGACGCCTTCGCTGCTGCAATTTTGGCCTCTGGTCTTTTGTACTTGAGCCTGTAAACATAAAAACATTCAGCATTTGATTCAGTTTAATAGAACGAGCACCAACTGTTCCTACACACAAACCTCAAGGTGAAGAGATGTTATGTGCTTTTACAGACGTGCGTTTTATTTAAAATCTTTATTTTTTTTTGATATTCAGTATTGATATAGTTTTGAAATGAAATTAAGATGTCTTTTTAAGATATAGCTGACATATTATTTTGTCTGTTTGATCTGTTCAAACAATTTAACATCAATTTAATTAGACACCCTTATCATTTATAAACGTCTATGACATTATGTATGTAGTTTTTCCTTTTTACACTTATCGGTTTCTGTATGCATGCGTGTATATATTTGTATTTTTTATGTATTTCATATTGTTATCAGTCATGCTGTACACAAATTAAGTCAGTGTCAAATCACCATTGCTGATGACCATGTTCACTAAAAATACTGAATCGATTGACAGGTGCCATGTCTCCATAAATTGGGATTAAAAAACAACTCTCTGTGATCAGCTGCACCTCAATTAATTTTAGAAGTTTAAAACGAAGCATGTTTGTAATAAAGAGAGTAAAATCACTATGTAATTCTTAACCGCTAATCTGTGTACTGCAAACGGCATTTGCATCACACTCATCGTTTCAGAAAAGCCTGAATAGATTCCACCGCAAATACGTCAAATAAACATCTTTTTGACTAATGAGCTGTATTTCAGCTTCATCCGTATGTCTCCAATCACTGACTGCTGTTTATCTGCTGTACCGCATCAGAAGCAGACAGGAACATCAGAGCAGTGGGCGGGGAGAAGTAGCTCATTTGGATTTAAAGTTAGAGGCTACAAAAACAGCTACATAGTTCTCAGACAGCAAAATATACATGTTCTACATTATATAACAAATAATCCGTTGGGTATTTTGAGCTGAAACTTGACAGACGCATTCTGGAGACACCAAAGTCTTATCTAACATGTTGTTAAAGGTGCAAAATATGTGCCCTTTAAAGAATTTCCTTTTTTGATATTTGTATAAATGTTTATATTTAAATGTAAAAAAGTACAATAGAATACATCAGTTCAAGAAAACCATTTAAAAACAAAAAGCTCATTATTATTATTATTATTATTATTATTATTATTATTATTAACATATTACGAATAAACGTATACATTGTTTTTTACCAAAATGGTAACCGTAAAAATGCAACGGAGCAATTCCATGCAAATGTCAACCTTGCCATGAAAAAAAAAATTCTCACCAAAATAGAGAAACGGTTTCTACATTTTGTGTAGGCTTGTATTTTACAGTGCTTTAAGAAAAACTCAAAAATGTCTCTGTCAGTGTTTTCAAACTATTATATTTGATTTAAGTCACGCAAATGCTAATTTCACATCTGGTCACATCCATAACGGAGACATGTCACATCCATACCAAATATTTTTGTCTTTTAAATGCAAAAATGTAAAAAAAAATTTAAATAAATAATTTTTGTTCTGTAGCGAGTCAACTCTTATCTATTTGATTAGCACTAATTCTTTTGGGTTGAGCAGTGTAATTCACAACATTTCTACAATGTTCTCTACTGTAAACTCACAGACTTTGTCACATCCATGACGAATGTTTATTTCCCTTATTTAAAATATATAAAATGTTTACGGATTGATCTTTTTCTGATCCCATGACTCTGTTGAGTTGTTTTGACAAATATAAACAGAAGTTTCAATATAATGTTAATATACTTTCCATGTGAATTTATGTTTTGAATTTTTACTGCAAATGTCAAATCCATAACACTGGAATTGCTCAACTACAGAAAAGAATAAAATAAATAAATAAATAAATAAATAAATAAATAAATAAAGTACAAACTTTCAAAATGTCTTTGCATTGGAACAATGAGATGCAAAAATCTAACGATTTAGCATGATAATTTTATGAAAAACAATAGAAATTGTTAATAGTAAATAAATAAATAAATCAAGGCATGTTTTATGTGCACTTTGTTTTAAATGCAACACAATTTCATAGATAAACCTCAAGACTTCCTTCTTAGATATTGCTTGACGCCATTTGCAAGTTTGACACTCTGTCCCAGGAGAGAACCCTGAGCTCGTAGATAATTGAACCCAGGCCTCCTACCTGGTCAGTTAGCATATAAGGGAGTCCAAGATCAGGTAGTTCTCGAGAGCTCCCCCTGGTAAAGGAGGAAATGGGGTGGAAAGAGGGATCATTACAAAAGGAAGATAAGGCAGCAGGATGAAATCGGTTGTATTTATTGTAGGCTTGGATCAATCTGATTGGATTATTGCTGATTACGGATAAGAGACCAGCCGTGATCAATCATATCACATGTTCTTCACTTCACTTAAAATTAAATGCATGTTAAATTTGTATTTGAAACCTTTGCAGCCTGGTCTACATTTGTTTGGGGTAAGAAGAAATCAAGTAAATGTAAGTAAAATCAAGTACATCTGCAAAAAGAATAATAAATATTGTGCAAAACATGACTGATTTTATTTAAGTTACAATTAACTAAACTTGCATTATATCTCGCAAAGCTGTGTATAGATTGTGAAAAAGTTTTGGGTTTGATCTAAAAGCTCTTTACTGTAGACTGTCCACAGCAGGTTCTTCAGTGCCGTGTTGATTCTGTTAATAATTTCCAGTCTTCATAAAGTCATTCGTCAAATCTGATAGACTGAACAAACATTGCAGTTAATTCAAGCAAAACTCCTCTATTAACTCTGACGGAGTGCGAGACGTAGAGTCTGATCACAGAACTCAGAGAGCGGCAAAACGCTGTGTGTTAAATGTCATCTTTATCCATCAGCCGTGTGTTTTGTGGAATCATTAGCCGAATCAGCACCGCAGGATGAAGACCACTGTGAAGTGTCTGTCAGCAGAGCATTGTTCTGAAGTGAAGAACAACAGACATGATGGAGGAGGAGAAGATGAGGAGAGCATATACATATATACACACATTCATAGTAACACTGCAGCCATAAAGAGCACTGAAGAACACACACACACTTATATACATACAATGAAACTGAAACACTGACAAACTTAGCGTTGGAGATTTTATGGCCAAATGTGAGCTGCCTGGTGTCCAATCTTCTTGATCGCACGTTTTACCAGTAAGAGCAAAGTGTGACGGTTTAATTAGCAGAGTAATAGCACAGTTTTGCTTAAAATATCGCAATGTACACAACACTGTCATATGGTGACATATCAAGAGTTCAAAAGAGGACAAATTATTTTTGCACGTCTCGCCGACTCATCTGTGACCAAGACAGCAAGTCTTTGTGGTTATCAAGAGCCACGGTATCCAGAGTAATATCAGCAAACCACCAAGAAGAAGAATCACCTTCAACTGTAGACACAACAGGATGCCACCAAAAGGATGTCCGGGTGCTGGCTCCAATTGTATCCAAAAAAAACACAGCTGCCAAACTCACTGCATAATTAAATGTGCACCTCAACTATCCTGATTCCACCAAAACTGTTGGTCTGGATCTCCACACGGTCAATATACATGGCTGGGTTGCTATAGCCAAACATTTAAATGGTGCTAGCAGCAAAAATGTTGGGCTGTGGACAATGTGAAACATGTAATGTTCTCTGATGAGTCTACCTTCACTGTCTTTCACACATCTGGGAGAGTTACAGTGTGGAGAAGCCCCAAAGAAGCTTACCACCCAGACTGTTGACCCAGAGTGAAGCATGAAAGTGGATCAGTGATGGTTTGGGCTGTAATATCATGGCATTCCCTGGGCTCAATACTTCTGCTAGATTTGGCTAGGTCACTGCCAAGGACTTCTGAATCATTCTGGAGGACCATGTGCACCCAATGGGTCAAACATTATATCCTGAAGGCGGTGCAGTGTATCAGGATGATAATGCACCAATACACACAGCAAGACTGGTTTGATGAACATGAAAGTAAAGATAAACATCTCCCGTGGCCTGCACAGTCACCAGATCTAAACATTACTGAGTATCTTTGGAGTATTTTGGAGGAGCGAGTCAGCCACTGTTCTGCAAGTAGAATGGCTCAAAATCCCTTAAGCAACTGTGCAGGACTGTCATCTGTCATTCCCAAGATGAATTGACATTTTATTGGACGCAAAAGGAGGCCCTCCACAATACTAATGAAACATTAGGGTCTAAAAAGGGCATTTCAGTTTCATTGTCCTACCCCTGTTAGTGTTGTCAGGATACTGAATTTTGGTACCAATCGGTACTGAAATTTTAAAGACGTCCATTTCCTGCTGACATTTATTGCTGTTGAGCACGTTCTTAAACAGCGCGGATTGGCCATTGTGTTCATGTGCTCAACTAGAAATGACTGATTGGCCAAGGAGGTCATCAGTTTACCATGTGCAAACACAGATACAGGGGCACTGAAGCATTTTAAAGTCACGAAGGTCATCTGGTCTGTCTATGAACTGACATACAAGTAATCCGCAAAATCGGTTGATCCTCAAGGCTTTAAAAAGCTTCAGTGTCCCTGTAACTGTGTTCACACTTGGTAAGCAGCGGTAAAGAGCAGTAAACTGATGACCTTCATGGCCAATCACAGTCATTTTTGTTGAGCATGTGAACACAATGGCCAATCAGCGATGTTTAAGAATATGCTCAACAGCGGTCCAACGTTAGCGGGAAATGGACGTTTTTAAAATCAGTAAAAAATCCAGTATCATGACAACACTAGCGCACACATTCGTACACAGACACTTCAATCAGTCACACACTCAATACACACATTTTAGTCACAAACACACATTCACACACATACACTTGAGTCAGGCTCTATCTTTATGGAATAAAATCGCTGTCATAAATATTTCATGTGTAAATAAAATTCACGCTGTAATAAAGGTTGAGACTTAATGGCGAAACTGTATTTGGTGCTTATACAGTACACCCATCGTAAATTTATCAGTCATATACAAACAGACAAAGAAAATGTCGTATCTGTGTCTGTTCTAATCGCAGATTTTGGAATTGTACCCTCGTAAAATTACGAGTACGTTTTGTTTTCCTGTATGTTTTTTAATAATTACAGATGCGTGAATTTTATTTACGCACGAAATATTTATGACAGCGATTTTATTCCATATACCTTTATCACTTCAACAGAACGACTCAATCAATCAGAGATGTTGGTGAACCGGAGCTCACAACACACTGAATACCATCGCAAATAGAGAGAAAAAAATACATAAATTAACAATAAATAAAAAAAACAATTGTGCAAACACTTATTAATGAGAATTTAAAGAAAACCTCATACACAACAAATCACTTGCTATGTAATAATAGACTGTATAACATTATAGAGTAACGTCAAGCCAACTAGTTTTATTGTTTGTTGTCAAATTCTGAGGTAAACAATTGTGTGGTAATAACAGTACAGACAAATAAATAATGCCAAATTTAAATATAAAATAATATACAAGTTAAATGTAATCATTATTAGTGCAATGAAATTAAATGACTGACATTAAAAATATGACAACTGATAAATGTAAAACTGCCTATTACTGCTAACAAAACATGCTGGTGCACAATCGCACTATCATTGATCATATTTCTGCTCTCTGACAGCTCATGCGGAGACATCTGACTGGAAATGTGCTCAGGTTGATCAGATCTGCATGTATGGGAGCAGGTGAGAGTATTGTGACGTTCGTGCGTGTGTGTGTGTGTGTGTGTGTGTGTGTGTGTGTGTGTGTGTGTGTGTGTGTGTGTGTGTGTGTGTGTGTGTGTGTTGGAGCAGATGGAGAAACAGCAGGACTTCGGAAACACAGGTCACAATCAGAGGACAGAAAACATGACATTAAACCCCTCCAGTAACACACACATCACCATGGCTAAACCTGTCAGACTATATCTGAGATTTACATAGACTTTTGATCTGAATTGCTATCAAAAAGTCCTGCAGACGAGAAATAAATATATTAAATAAATGAGCGCACAGAAGAACTAAAAAGACAAGACCATGTATCCTCCCCAGCTGACAATTGTTAAGTTATAAAAACGTTCCTGTATCATTCTCAATACACTATCATAAAACGTTATTATTGAATGTTCTAAGAACGTTCAGAAATGCCAATTTTTAGACGTTGTATTAACATTTTTGTTTGGTTAGAAGAAAATTGTTTTATGTCAAATATCAGAACAAGCGTCAACACCAATAGCCTAGTGGTTAAGTGCGCCGACATATAGCACCAAGGTGTTCACGGCGACCCGAGTTCGATTCCCGGCTCGAGTTCCTATGCCTATCCTTCCCCTCTCTCTGATCCCAATGCTTTCCTGTCTGTCCTTCACCGTCCTGTAACATTAAAGGTGAAAACCCCCAAATATAAATAAATAAATAAATATACAAATATATATATATATATATATATATATATATATATATATATATATATATATATATATATATATATATATATATATATATATATATATATATATATATATATATATCAGTACAAGCTAACATTTAATGAACGTTACTGAATGTTAGAATATTTTAATTTCGTAATTAAATAAATTTCAATATGCATGTAGATTTATAATAATGACAGTTTATGGGATTAATTATTCAGGTTGTTTAGATCATTTGGGGGTATTGGCTTAAGAACTTCATTATTATATTGAGACGCTGATTGGTTGCCTGAGACAAATGAGCCCACCCCCATGTCTATATGACACTGCCATGCAAAGACATGCATCTAGGCCTGTTATAATGGGGGTCTGTAGCAGAGGTGTCCAGATTCAATCCTGAAGAACCGGTGTCTTGCATAGTTTAGTTCCAACTTCCTTTAGCACACTTGCCTGGAAGTTACTAGTTTATCTAGAAAGAGCTTGATTATCTGCTTCAGGTGTGTTTAATTGGGGATGGAACTAAAATATGCAGGACACTGGCCACCCAGGAACGAGTTTGGACACCCCTGGTCTATAGAATCACTTACTAATGGTGTTGAAATGATTTTGGGGGCATGGTTTAAGCATTATATATATATATATATATATATATATATATATATATATATATATATATATATATATATATATATATATATATGCACACTTTCTTACAGACACACAAATTTTTTGGTTGAATGATTTTTTTTTTTAGTAAAGGAGCAGAAAACCACAAAATACAAAAAAAAATCCTCTTATTTAGAGTTTAATATGCAAATCCAACTAATTTATTTTGTCTGTCATGATCACAACACGCAATATTTTACTTAATATTTTGCAATACACTAGTATTAATAACTAATAGATACTAGTAATATAAAGTTACTAACAAGATTAATTAGGTCAATTAGTTAAGTCATTGCATAACATATTAGACTTTAGGCATTTTTTTCTGCTTTATATAATTTTTTATTATTTAGAATTTTTATTATTTTACATTTCATTCATTCATTTTCTTTTCGGGTTAGTTAATCTGGGGTCGCCTTAGAAGAATAAACCACCAACTTATCCAGCACATGTTTTATGCAGCGGGTGCCCTTCCAGCTGCAACCAATCACTGGGAAACACCCATACACCCACTCATTCACACTCATACACTACGGACAATTTTAACTAACCCAATTCCCCTATAGCGCATGTGTTTGGACTGTGAGGGAAACCGAAGCAAACCCAAGCCACACAGGGAGAACATGCAAACTCCACACAGAAATGCCTACTGGCCCAGCCGGGGCTCAAACCAGCAACCTTCTTGCTGTGAGGCGGTTGTGCTACCCACTGCGCCACCATGATGCCGTTTACATTTCATTATATATTTAATGTTCAGCTTCATGCACATATTTAGATTTGTATGCTAAATTATGCATTATCAGGGTTTCTGCAGGTTTCATCAAGTTAAATTCAAGACTTTTTAAGTCCATTATGAGTAAAATTAAACAGGGCTAAACACTAGGGATTTTTTAAAATCTGGAAAATCAAACATCATCAATAAATAAATAAATCGATAAATATTTAAGCACATTTCAAATGATGTGTTTTTCCAACACATATTTTCTTTAAAAAAAAGACAAGCTTTACAAATACATAATAAACTAAATATAAATACATTTCCATGGACATTGGAAAATTAAGACATTTGAAATGATTTAAGGCCTACAAGACATTCTTCCAGTGAATTTACAACTTAAGGCCCAAAATCTTAGATCTGAGACATTTTAAGGCTATTTATAACCTCAAGGATTACCATAAACCAGAATATATTTAAATCTCATATATTTATGCATTTTTTACTGCTTATTTTGTTTGCTTATTCGTTTTCTCCAGTTCTCCGATCATTCTGTAGATAATCAATCGCTTTCTCTCGGCCGCTGGCGTTTCTCCTTTTTAATGTTAACCACCTTCATTTGTCATCCACTGTGGCTTTAATGAGTTTAGTGGACGACAGATAAAGAGTGATGAGCGGCGGTCAGTGAATAATGCCACTGCTCCTCATCAAAACACTGCTTGATTTCAGCAATAAATGAATGTTCAGAAGATCAACGCATTAAAAAAAAAACATGATGCTCATGTGTGACGTGTGAGTGGTCACGTAGGTCCGTCGATTGATTTACATAGAAAAATATCAGAAATGTAACTCATCTAGTGCTCAGGTAATTCCAATTGATTCCCTTCTCAACACACACACACACACACACACACACACACACAACACCACCACCGCCAGTCAGTGCAAGCATGTTGAAACTAAACCGAAAAAGGAAGAACTGAGGATTTGTTGTTTATTCCTGTTGTACCAAACCAAATCCATATATATATATATATATATATATATATATATATCTGAAAGTGAACTGTCACCGAGGGCCATGAAGGACACTATTGATCAAGATGAAGTGTGTGTGGATGGTACAGGTGAGTAAAAGGCCTCAAACACGCCTCAAGTGGACTCATCAATCACAGCTTCACTGAAGACTTTCTCTGAGTGTGTGTTCGTCTGTTCATTCATCAACAACGCATCGAAGAGAACTGCAGATCACCTTCAGCTCTGAGCGAGGAGACTCAACACACCACTGATCATTAACATATGCAGTAGAGCTCAACAAAACATCGCTTGAGCATGAATATCCCAATGGGTGTATCTGCAAAAGTCACAGTGCAGGATTAGATTATTTGAAGAGTTCAGATGCAAAAGCCGCTAAACCCCACGTCCGCCAAATGTACATTTTCAATGTAGCAGCGAACGGATACGCTGGCTTTTATCAGGAGCCGTCTTTTTTTATCGATTTTAAAAGACGGAGTTTGGTGAACTGGATGAACCTGTCCCTTACCTCAAAATTGCGCATTATAAGAAACAGAAAATACAATGTACAGTCGGAAGTGTAGCATGCATTCATAACGGGGTTTTTTTTGCGCAGCGACGCTACTTTGAATAAGTCCGATTTCCTATACATTAAACGGCAACTGATTTCACGAAAGACAGAGTTAAGATGCTGTTCTTTTATCCCACGTGGATGCTATAAGAATAAACAAGGGACCAAGACCATAAATTCATGGTCAGTTCAGCGCTTCCCTCGGCTGCACCTATCAATCAGTATCAGGCTTTTGCTAAAAGGCTGGTTATTTTACCAACGATTAGGGTCAATATTGGTAGCCTATTACAGATATAAAAGAAAAATCTTAATATTTAAAAAGGAAACATAAGCTGGACTGCAACAGATCATATCAATGTCATCATGAATGTATGTAGCCTCTAGTTTACAGCAAGCATCATGTTTTTAGTTAGATTGTGTCGTCTGTCATGTAATGTAGGCCATAGGTCTGTTATTTTTACTAAAGACGGCATTATTTGAGCACCACAACTATAGAAACTGTATTATGTTTTAAAAAAAAAAAAATGGCACAGTATTGGGATTGGATCTGATTGGATCTACTCCAAAAATCGGTATCGGTGCATACCTAGGTGAGAATGAATGAATAACAGCTTCTAAAATTGTCTGAGAGGCATCCCCTTTTCACACAGTAGGCCTACCTTTTGTTTTATTTGCTAATTTAAGCAATTTTTTAAAGATAGATATAATGTAATTAACTATACACATTTTTTATTACTTCATACTACATATACATCTGATAAGCTTTTCATATTAATGGACAATGCACAGATATTGATGTTTCACAATGATTTTACGCTACATTATTTGAATCTACCAAGCTTAGTTTACAATGTTTTCAATGCTCTACTTACATTAAATCTAAAGGTCAAATATCAGAAATGACAACAGATAGTTAAGATTTAATTATTGTCAGTTTTAATGTTATTGATTAATGCACCTGACAGATTTCATTCATTTTCCTTCTGCTTTTTCCCTGGTTTAAATCACACCAGAATGAATTGCCCTTTATTTGACAGACTCATGTATTTTTAATTTTAGGTGGTTTGTGTGTATTTTATGTTTGCTAAAAAAATTGTAATTGGATCTTTAGTGATTTTCTAGGCTCAATATGTGGATTTAGAGATTTTAGCAAAAAAAAAGCACAAGTAGATTTAGCTGGTTGACGCAAAATAAAATCCACCTTGTTAAAAAGCAAAGAATTGTCTAAAGTGACATTTATGAAAAAAAGGTATTTTATTTACCAGCTAATAACCTTTTCATTACATGTAAAATGAAACTTCTGAACCTGGCGACGCAGTGGAGCAGTAGGTAGTTCTATCGCCTCACAGCAAGAAGGTCGCTGATTCGAGCCTCGGCTGGGTCAGTTGGCGGTTCTGTGTGGAGTTTGCATGTTCTCCCTGCATTCGCGTGGGTTTTCTCCGGGTGCTCCGGTTTCCCCCACAGTCCAAAGACATGCGGTACAAGTGAATTGGGTAGGCTAAATTGTCTGTGGTGTATGAGTGTGAAAAAGTGTATGGGTGTTTCACAGAGATGGGTTGCAGCTGGAAGGGCATCTGCTGCGTAAAACATTTTGCTGCATAAGTTGGCGGCTCATTCCACTGTGGCGACCCCAGATTAATAAAGGGACTAAGCCGATTGGAAAATGAATGAATGAACTTCTGAACCTAATCAGAGGAGCCAGATAGAAATTGTTCATTTACAAGAAAAGGTCTGATGGATTTAGAAGGTTTTGCATCTGAACTCTTCATATATTAAAAGACAAAGATATGAGTATGACTGTGTGTTAGACTGAGTCTGTGTGTGTACATGTGCGCGAGTATGTATGTGCAAGAATGTGCGAGTAAGTGTGAGTGTGAGAGAAAGTATGAGTGTGTGTGTGTGCTGAGTGATCCTCAAACTGCTGACCTTCACATAAACAGCACAGTGTCGATCTGCTCTTATATTCATGTGTTCGCTCGTCTGTATGACAGACTGCAGAAACGACACACACACACACACACACACACACACACACACACACACACACACACACACACACACAGATTCACAGGCGTTTCTACAGCAGCAAACATCAGCTTTCACACTAACACAGACTGCTCGATCACTGCAGACTCAGGAGAAAACACACACACACACACACACACTCATAATAAAATGAAATACACATATATAGACCTAACAGCTGAAATAAAATGTGTATTACAATATTAGAAACAATATAATATTATTAACTAAAACAAAAGAAATAGTGTTGGGCAATGTCGACCAATTTGGCATCGTACGATGTCTAATGTGAAACATCGCAATGAATGATGACATTGTCATCGTAGGTGGCGTTAAATTAATTATTTATGAATAATTAATTAATTCATAAACAAATAATTATTTGTAGCCTACTGTTTCAACTACCTGACCCGCATGGTCTTTGTTTTATCCATAACCAAATCATAATTAAATAAAGATAAGTTAAGTTACACACAAATTACCACCAGTCAATCACTTTCCGTGGGACTCTGGCAGAGTGATGTGTCATTACAATGGCGTCGACAAACTTGGTCGGTAAAAAAGGTGCACAACCAACAGGAACCAACCAACAGTATCTGAGGTTTACACTAAAATTACTAAGTACAAGCGTGAAAGCGAAAGATTGAAGCAGTGTACTGACGCTGTGACACGTTACCTGATAGATTCAAAAGACCGAAGAGTCATTAGATAGAGACAAGATTAATTAAATATCACGTTTAACAACTACGGTGAGACGCAATCCAGCGGTACATCCTTGATAAACTGTCTGACGTGCACTGCTCTCTGGGGTGACTGCTGGAGCTCAGAGTTAGACGCGCGTATAGCCTACACTGCAGCACATGACGGAGTGTTAGTGTGTGTGGTCACACGATGTGTGCTTTAAGCAGTATAGTGTGGAGGGAGGGCTTTTCAGAAGCTGTGCACGAGGATCGTTTTCGTTCTAAAGTACCATTTTAAAACCAAGACGTATTATAGTGTAAACGGGACCTGAGTGTGTATTTTTCGCAAGCGAGTTTGCGACGGGGGCGGGGCAGAGGATCACGATGCCTCATGATGTATATTGGCCATCGGCGATGGACGATGGCATCATCTATCGACCCAACCCTAAAAAGAAATATATGATGCAATGCAACTATATACTAACAAAAAATACATATAATAAAATAAATATAAAAACAAGTGGATAACAAAATAAATAAAATGTGAAACTATAATCAGAAATATTATAAAATGTGGTATAAAAGACTTATAAAATAATTGTAAAAGTAACATTTAAAACAAAAAAAATAACATTTGAATGACTCATATATACATTTATACTATATATCATAAATATTTATCATTTATAATACAATTAATAATGTAACAAGAAAAAAACATTTACTGAAAATGAAAAAACAAAAAAAAATGAAATGTATGAATATTATGAATTTGCTAAATAAAATATAGAATTTGTAATATATATAAAAATAAATACAACAAATATATAAATCTAAAATGGATACATAGACCAAAATAATTTTTAAAATTGTGGAAGAGAAAGCATTTAAGTACAAACAAATGTAAAATAACTTTAATGCAAAAAAACAAAACAACACATGATATAAATCGAATAAACTAAATTTAAACATTAAAAGTTAAACATTCAAATTAAATGTAAATACAATATAAATAACTTGGCTATAAAGATATGATTAAATATAATTGAGTGTCTTTTACACATTTACACATTCCCTGTCAGCTCGCACAGTCGCCACAAAGGCTTTTTAGAGCAGGTTGTTAATGCTTACAATAAAAAAGTGAATAGTCAAATGATGTCAGTGTTCTTCATGACATTATTAATGAACTATCAGTGTAATATAGCAGATTGTGTAGGTGGATGTGAGCTCTATAATGAGCAGCACTCTTCAGACGCAGCTGCTGCACTCTGTGTGTGTGTGTCAAGTGAAGTGTGTGTGGAGAAAGCCCAGCGGCTGCTAGAAACACAACATGAGCTTCAGTGCGCAGTGTCAAACTACAATGAGATGAAAAATACAGACCTGTCTTATGAATCTTGTCGACCAATTCATTCAAAAGAAATGAATCAAACAGCAACACAACATATGACAGCCTTTATGAATGAAAATCAGTGAATCATTCTTTTGAATCATTTGAACCGATTCATTGACTTTAAAATATGCAACTGTCCGGTTTCTGATTTGATTCAGTGTTTTTGAACAAATCAGTTGAAATAATGATTCAGTCTTTCTCCCTAATGACTCAAACAAATTGGTTGAAACGAGTCAGAAGCATAAATCAAGAGCTTTTTCTAAGTCAGCAAATCATTTCAACTGATTCATTCAAAACATTGAGTCAATTTCAGAAAACTAGTGAAAAAGAAGTGCTTTTTCAGAGTCAATGAATCATTTTAGCAATTCATTCAAAACACTGAGCAAATCAAAAACAAAACTAATGATTTTTTCCACTGAGTCACTGAATTTTTTACAATTTGTTCAAAGGCAATGAAATAAACAGCAATGCAACATGAATGTGAATCACTGAATCATTCATAATCATTTGAAATGATTCATTCACTCTGAAAATGCTGTTGTGTTTCTGATCTGATTCAGTGTTTTTGACCAACTCTGTTGAAAATGATTCACTGACTGAACGGCAAATGTCTTTAATAATCTTAAATAATTTGGTGGCTCAGTGAATCATTCATTTATTTTATCCGTTCATTGAGTCACCAAATAATTTCAACTGATTTGTTCAAAGCACAGAGTCAGTCAGAAACAAAAATAAGTGCTTTTATAAAGTCAAAGAATCATTTCAACTGATTCATTCAAAACATTGAATCAATCAGAAACAAAATGAGTGACTTTTTCCACTGAGTCACTGAATTTAACAATTTGTTATGCAATGAATCAAACAGCAACGCAACATGAATCTGAATCACTGAATCATTCATAATCATTTTAAATGATTCATTCACTTCGATATATTGTTGTGTTTCTGGTTTGATTCAGTGTTTTGACCAAATGAGTTAAAATAATGACTCAGTGACTGTCATTAATAATCTGAAATTATTTGGTGGCTCAGGGAATCATTCATTCAACCCATTCATTCACAGAGGCACCAAATCATTTCCACCAATTAGTTCAAAACACTGACGTTTCAGACTGACTCTGAGTCAATGAATCACTTTAACTGATTCAGACAAAACACTGAATCATTCAGAAACCAAAATGATTTGTACAAAAGTAAATCAATCAAACAGCAACACAACATATTAATGTGAATCGGTGAATCATTCGCTCAACCCATTCATTCAAAACTCTTTCTGAAGAAATGAATCACTGAATCATCTGCTGAATAACTTAGAATAAAAACGCCTTGTTGGCAAAAAAGAAAAACATGAGTCAGTTTTCAATAAAAGTCTGCATATAGAGTATTGGAAGTAAGTTTGTAAGAACTGCTGACCCTGGATCAGGTCTGAGTGTGTGTGTGTGTGTGTGTGTGTGTGCGTGTGTGTGCGTGTGTGTGCGTGTGTGTGCGTGTGTGTGTGTGTGTGTTCACCTCTGGAGACGCAGGAATCGACCTGTCAGCACTCCTGACGTCTTTAATTCACATCTCAAATCAGAGCATGAATTATTGAGTCTGATGAGCGGATGATGGACAGAGGAGCCGCAGCGAGTGAACGAACGGACAGAAGTGAGTGAACTGAACGGACAGCAGTGCGCCACAATGGACTTTTTCTACAACACACATTCAGCAGGGGGACGACAGAGGGATGAGAGGGGAAAAAAAAACAGTTTGACCTACATAGTCATTTACTTAAAACTTACGCTGGCGTCAACACTTGACGGAGGGCGTGTCTGATGCTCACTCATAGTGACAACAGCCAATCACATCCGGTTTGGACCACAACACAAAAAGGCACAAAAGTTATAATAGTCGTGTATAAAGATGAATATAAAGACCGATCATAAAGCATTTGATGATTGCCAATCATGATAATAAGCTTTTCCTCCTTTTAGACAAACCACTATTATCTGGTGTTGCATGAATGTGATTGGCTAGCATCTGCACTTGTATTAGCATAAAGCTATCTGATTGGATGATTCCAAGGTTGGCACTTGAGAAGTTGAAAATTTCCAGCAAAAAAATAAAAAATAAACGGACTCAACGCGACTTGCAGAACTGAATTGTGGATCCGTCAACCCGTTACGTCACTCCATTCACAATCAATGGGAAATGTCAATGCTAGACACAAATGTCAATGAAACTAGACACACCCCATGTTAATAACTGAATATAAGAGCTCCAGATGCATATACGAAAAATAACTATTCAAATAAAATGTATAATAAAAATTTTATATATATATTCATGGTTTTCGCTATATTCATTCTTCCATGGCGGGGCGCCACACCAAACTTCATCTGACCATGGCTACATTACAGCTTCTCATTCAAAACATTCAGTCGTTGTTGTTTTTTTTTTTTAATAGCGGGTTATAAATCGCACCAAAACGTATTAAAAGGTGAGTGAGTTATAACAGAGCGAACTTTTCTGTAATCGTAGTAGTGCTGTGCGTTATCTGTTTAACCCTTTAAGTGCTGACTATGTGCCGTTATGTGCCGTTATGTGCTGACTGACTGACTGACAGGTGTGTGCTGCGTGAGGCCAGCAAACACGACGTAGCTTTCAGCTAAGATGAACACAGTTTCCATAATTATACTTTATTTATTGATAAAGGTCTATGGCTCTGCATACAATGACTTTATCTTGCTGGAGTTTATGGGAGTTTCACTTTAATTCAGGATGCATTAACGCCGCTCTGTAGGTCTATTGGAGACATTCATAAATATTCCTAGCAAATCTAATAAACGTGGGATCCATACTCGTTACATAAACGCACCAAATCGTGCTTTAGCAGCGTTTTATTTGAGAGGACACAAGAAAATCTTGTGCAGGAACAGAGGAAATCGGCACGCAAGCAAAGAGATTTGCATGCTCTGGCCCTACTCATCGAGAATAACCAATTTTTTTTGTCTTTGCCATCATAACAATACATAATATTTCACTAATTATTTTGCAAGATACTAGTATTTAGCTTAAATTGACAAAGGCTTAACTTGGTTAAAGTAGGGCAAATGAGATAAGTAATTGGGCAACTTTGATTTGTTCAGTAGCTAATTGAAAAAGGGGCTTATAATTCATTCATTCTCCCTCGGCTTAGTCCCAAATTTATCAGGGGTCGCCACAGCGGAATGAACCGCCAACTATTCCAGCATATGTTTTACTCAGCTGATGCCCTTCCAGCCACAGCCCAGTACTGGGAAACAGCAATACACTATTGCATTCACACACACACTCATACACTATGGTCAATTTAGTGTATTCAATTCACCTATATCGCATGTCGTTGGATCTGTGGGGGAAACCGGAGCACCCAGAGGAAACCCACTCAAACATTGGGAGAACATGCAAACTTCACACAGAACAGCCAACTGACCCTACCGTGACTCAAACCAGCAACCTTCTTGCTATGAAGCAACAGCACTAACCACTGAGCCACAGTGCTGCCAACAAATTTTCAACTGTATATTAATTAAATGTGGGTTTTTTTCCCACATGAATGTGAAACTGATATAATATAAATGCTCAAACAAATTAGAAATGAACACCAATTGAAAGCAAACAAGAACTAATCGAATGAGGACATCTCATCTGCATCTTTTTAGGTCAAAGGTCAAATGAGTGCACTCGTGAAGGTCAGCGGCCCACAATTCAAAAGGACAAACCCAACACACGACTGAATGCAGAGCAGCAGACGCTCCACTGGGAGAATCACGCAGCGGCATGTCAAACCTCAGCAAATATGAGATGAAAAGTGTGCGGATGGAGACGCCGGAGGAGATGAAACGATTCACGGACAATGGCAGATCCCAGCGCAGATGAGCACGAGCGCCGCTATTAACAACACATTATTAAATCACCACAGATGGAAACGAAAATGCTGATTCCAGGAAAAAACGCAACAATAACTTCACCAAAATCCAGCTCTGAAAGACTAAAATTTGTCCTTCGAGAGTCGCAAATGTTGAAGAAAAAGACGACAGTTGTTAAGGGCAAAGGAAAAAGTGAGGTTAAAAACTTATATTTCAGATTTCCTTCATTAAAATCCTCCTGCTTCACCAAATGCTGATGAAATGAATGCACACTTAAGCATATTTGTTGTACAAAAGTAGTTTTAAAAGAAGCACTACACATTATTTTGGAAATATTTTGGCTAATTTTTCAGCTCACCTAGACGGTTAAACGGTTTCACCATTTTTGAATCCATTCAGCCAATCTCTGGGTCTGGCGGAGCAGTTTTAGCTTAGCAAAAATCATTAAATCGGATTAGACCATTAGAATCTCGCTTAAAAAAATTAAATAAATAAATAAATAAATAAATAAATAAAGAGTTTCGGTAATAGGGCTGCATGATATTGAAAAAAACTGACATTGTAATATTTTCATTCACTGCCATATACATTGGGATATAAATGCAATTTCATCAGATGACTTGAATAGCTTGTAAATAATTAATAATTTTAGATTGATTGGGATGATTCTAAAGGGGAGTGCATATGCATAGAATAAAATTTAAAAAATGACAAACATAGTTAAATACAACAGACAAAATATTCAAATAAACAATAAATTACTATTTTCTGGGGAGTCAAATAGTATTCAGAAGCAGAAATTAAATAATCAATCACTCTAATAATAATAATAATAATAATAATAATCAGATTGTATTGTTTGAGTAAGTAATTATATAATGTTCAATTAATCTTTAAGCTACAAACGTTTAATTTATTGTGTCCAAATGGCTTAAATTCTAACAGTCAGGCCTGAAACATGCAATAATAATAAATATTCAAATGATAAACTTTACCTCTTTTTCACTCTGTCTGGTCAACTATAATCCTAACTACATTGCAGATGCATGCAATGTGACTATTGCAGACTCGTACATTGCAATATCGATGTTAAAAACTAAATATTGTGCATGCCTATTCAATAATATTCCTATTTTTCATGAACAAGAACAGTTGCTGAGACTTTTATTTAGGTATGTTGATGTACTTCCAACTGAAATGGAATAATGAGTAGGGGGAGAGGCTTTATTTTGCGCATCATTCCCTCATAGCAAACTAACGGTAAGAGAGTGTATTTATATGCAGTTGATATTAGCGGTGAGTTTGGCGAACTTCACGGCCAATCACAGTCAATTCTGCTCAAATGTTCGCGGGAAATGGACGTTTTTAAAATTCCAGTATCGATTAGTACTGAATTCCAGTATCGTGACAATATTAATTTATATATTAAGCAAAGATTATGTTCCATAAGGACATTTTGTAAGTATATTAAAACCAGTGTTGGGCACGCTACTTGAAAAATGTAGTGAGCTAAGCTATTAGCTACTTTATTTAAAATGTAGCTTAACTACACAAGAAGCTACCCTCTGGGAAATGTACCATACCAAGCTTAAAGCTACTTTGCAAAAATAGCTTAGATGTAGCTCAGCTACTTTTGCCATTTTCATTTTTAAAATCACAGCAACTTAAATCCAAGTCAATCATATCTTAGTGATCAATGAACAGTCAATGAAACTTGAGGGATAATAGTTCAGTTCAGTTATTTACTGTAAATAATATGCTGCAAAAACAGAAAGAAATTATAGTATATAACAGCAAGAAACAAACAATCCAATAAAACCAGGTGTTAAAATACTACAGTAATTAGTCTAAGTAAAGGGAAATGAATGAGCATTATATTGTGTATATATAGTCTTCAACTCCTCATTAATGAATTACACAACATGTAGTATCATTAGTAACTATAATAAACTAATAGTAATTAGTAATCATAGTAATAGTAAATAGCCTTTACTACAGTAAACAAATACATATATATATATATATATATATGGCGATGTGGTGGTGCAGTAGGCAGTGCTGTCACCTCACAGCAAGAAGGTTGTTGTTCAGGTGAATTGGTAAAGCTAAAATTGTCCGTAGTGTATGTGTGTGAATGAGAGTGTATAAGTGTTTCTCCGTGATGGGTTGGAGCTGGGAGGGCATCCGCTGTGTAAAAAAACGTGCTGGATAAGTTGGCGGTTCATTCTGCTGTGGCGATCCCAGACTAATAAAGGGACTAAGCCGAAAAGAAAATGAATGGATGAATGATATATAAGCTCTTCTCCCTCAGTCATCTTTCTATCAAGCTAATTTGTGTTAGCCTTCACTAAAATAGTGTTAGCCTTCACAAAAAAAAAATTGCTTTGCTACAGAAAAACTAATTGATTTATAAAGAAGCAACGCTACCACCACGCTACTGAGAAATGTAGTTAAGCTAGTAGCATCACTACTTGTAGTGACGCTACTGCCCCGCACTGATTAAAACTTAATTTTTGATAAGCAATATGCTAAGCATTGCTAAGAGTTTAATTTGAGCAACTATAAAGACTATTTTCTCAATATTTTGATGAACACCCTCAGATTTCAGATTAATAAATCACTGAATCTCAACCAAATATTGTTCTATCCTAACAAACCATGCAACACTGTAAAGCTTATTTATGTATAATGTAAAATAAATAAATAAATAATTTAAAAAATATATATTTATTTTTAAAAGTACCTTTATGATTGGTCCAGGGTCACATTTAAAGAAAAAAAAATGTCCAGCCAAAGACACAGTATCCTGCCAATGTACAACAAATATTGCTGTTGTTGTTTTGTTTTTTTGACAAATTTGGATAAAAGCACCAGCTAATTGCTTTAACATAAATAATAACCTGAATAAAGTAAAATAATGCAACCACAGTCCTGTGTCGATGATGAAACAAGAATTGGAGATGATAAATAAATCTAGTCTAACTTTTCAACCCCTGCCAGCTGTAGAAAGCACATTGTGAAAATGCATTAACTAATGAAAAAGAGAGTGTAATTTCTCGAATTCAGGTGTGATTAAATGAAATCAGTGTATAAGATAGGATTCGTTGAGTCATTTAAACTGGTTCTTTTCAGTAAAGTAAATCAAAAGCACACTGCAGCCAGGCAAACAAATAAGTGTTGTTTATCAAATTAAAAAGCGATCACATTAAATCAGCGGAGTTCCTGATTCAGAAAGGAGTCATTTAACTGGTGAAGTGAATCATTGGCATGCACTGCAAACTTCATATGATTCGATTAATTATTTGATTGGTCATTTAGTTGGATTCTTTTTAGTGAATCAAAACAAATCAATGTTTGATCATTAGTTTAAGATCAGTGGCAGTTCTAAAACACAATTTTTTTTAAGTGTGACATTTATTCGTCAGGTATGACAACCAAAGTCTGTCCGATAGACTTTATAGTGGTAACATCTACACAACGTCAAGCTGTAACTTCATTAGATGTTGATATTTGGTTGATTTTAAGTTAGACGTTGGACATTGATGTCGGACTGATGTTGGGATCTGACATCAAGCCAATTGTCATTTCCAAACAAAATGCAACGTCCCAACAACATTGGGGTATGATGTCAATCTGACGTCAATGCTGACGTCCTGTGCCTGCTGGGATACCATCTGAATGAGATCATAAAAAATATTTAAGTGAATCAAAAAAATAATTAAACTTCTGAGTGACTCGTATCAGTTCATTTAGAAAAAGCAGCGCAATTAGTGTTCAATTTGTCAGTGATAAAAGCTTCATTTTAACTAACACTACTGGTAATTTTAATATGCAAATAAAGATAAAAATGTAAAAAAACTAAATAATTTTTTTTTTTTAAAAAGGTGTGTTTTCTCAAATTAATTTTTGATTAGGTTGAATCACTGTATCATGACTAAATATTAATAATTTAAAATGGTTCTCTTAAGTGGAGAATCAAAAATGTGATTCTGTACTACTGCGCCATTTCAAATTGCCTATGAAAGTGATTTAAAACAACACAATCAGTGTTCGATTATCAGAATTTGTGCTAAAAAAAATGCTCATTGTAACTCTATAAACCACTGCCAGCTCAAAATATGCAGTTGCAAATGTAAACAAACACATTAACTAATAAAAAATATTGTTTATTGAATTCAAATGTCATTAAATTTAGTCAGTGCAGCGTAAAGAAAAGTCATTTAAAAACATAGGGCCAGACAATTAATCAAAAATAAACCATAACGATAACTGACGTAACTACTCGATGTCAGTTATTTTGATTTTTTATCCCGTAAATACTTCCCCTTTAAAAACAGATTACCACATGTGGTAAAACCAACCTAACCTCATGAGGAAATGTAAACATTTTACTCTTGGTCAGCTTAGTGGCTAATTTGTACAAATTTATACAAGTTCAGTCATATAAAAATGTAAAAAAATTTAAAAAGGCGTGGCACCAAACCCCACCCCTAAATCCAACTGTCAATGGGGGATGAGCAAATCATACTAAACTTTACAAATGAGATCCTACAAATTCATACGAATTAGTTACTAAATCAAAAAACTTTGAATTGCAGTCAGATAGCGTTGGGAAAACGGAATGCTTGGGAGTTTCCCTAGGATCACAGTGAGTGTATTGTTATGTGTGGCAACCAGACAAAAAAAAAAGAAAATGCAAACCTTTCATACGTCAGGTAAATCATTTCATTTGTAGCTGGATTATTTGGTATTGGGCAGGAACTGTGCGATTTAAAGTACAGATGATAACAATGAAATATGAGGAAAAAATTATTAAATACATTGAAAATAAAATGTTCAATTATCAAAATTGAGGTAGTGTGTTCAGTCAATCGAGGTTTTGATTTTAAGTCATATCCTGCTGCCCTACTATAACTTCTTTCTTGTGAATCAAAACAATCAGCGTTTGATGTTCTGAGTTGGAGATAAATGTTAATTTTAACCCGAAAACCAATGCCAGCTCTAAAACGCAAATGAAAATGCGAATATAAGTGCGTCGACTAATTAAAAAGTGTAATTTCTCCAATTCAAATGTGATTAAATTCACATCACTCGTCTTGATCAGGCCTAAAGATGCGTTTTATCATACGGCTACGCCCCATTCGTCACTTCAGGCTAATTTTCGAGTGTAATTGCCTAATGCTGTAATTAATTTTGACTGAAGCATGTACTATTTTTGCACCAAAAACCTCACAGATTGTTTCTGTCCTGTACTTGCTGACTGAGATTAATAACGCTGAACTTTACAGAGATGCTTTATGGACGTGGGAGACAGACGTAATTGAATAGAAGCAGATCAAATGCAAAAGTTTTCAGATGAGAAAAATGATCCTAGATCGTAGTACGCGCTCTGTGCCATAATATAGCCATTATATTAAATAGCCTCATATTTTATAACCCTATTACATTAAAAGCTGATTAATGCATTATTTTAAGACTTTTTGTATTTGGTTTCAAGCCATAGATATACTGTATAATTCGTTTGCACAAATCTATTTTTTTTTCAGACTGCTGTTCAGCTTATGCATTTCATAATAATGATCCAAGACTTTCAATATGTATTACAAATATGTATAGTGTGGGAAAATACTTGAATATTGAAAGCGTTATCATCACATGCCTTCAAAATAATAAAACACCATGAAATGTGAGACTATTGCGCAATAAAAAATGAATAATTTTTAATAATATATCGTGTTATTGTAGAAAAAAGGTGGTGTCATATCACAGTGCAAACGATGATACTGTTTAAGTACAAATCCAAAAGAACATGGTAGTTAATAAATATACAGTAGTACAAGCACAGTCATGATACAAATATTGAGGTAAAGTTGGTTTTATATTTACACATTCATTCAGTAACAACTTATGATATGCTCCATATATTGTTTACCATGGTACTTTGAATAGCCAGTCTGAATTTACATGTAGTATGAATTCAAAACAACATTACCACTATTTATTTGACTGCAAACAATGTACTTAGTCATTTGCTGCTAATATGATTTCACTATTCAGTTTTTACAAATAATACTTTCTTGAAATTACATTATTAGGAGGAAGTCTTAATTTGTGAATATAAAAATAAACTTTACCTCAATGATACAAATATGATATTTGATGTTAAATTTGATAGATTTACCATGGTACTGAATGGTATTCAATCAAAAAAACAAAAACATAACGTTAATATGTGGTAAATTGTACAAAAACATGGTCTTTCTATCGTAATAATATAAACAGACTTCTCAAATATAGGATAATTTAGATACTTCAAATAATACTATGGTAAAACCAGGGTAAATGTGTTACTTTTTCGTACTTTTCTGTCAATATACATAACTAAACATATAAATACGCAAGCTTTAAGCAGATACGTCCAATAACCATTAGAATACATTATATTCTCTATATGAATGACGAAATGAAAGTTTCTGTCATGACAACTGAGCCATTTAGTTCGTAAATTCTGTGTAAAAATAACTGACATTTCCTCTAAACGCAATAAACACCGTTAAAAACGCTTTATAAACCTGAATCAGCTTCAGATTTGAATTAATGTAGAAGAAATTTAAAGATAAATCGTAAAAACTCACCTGACTGGCGTTAAGGGTGGTTTGTGAGGAGATGTAGCTGTTCTGCGTTTGCCGCGAAACTTGGGCGCGTTCACCCGACGCGCGCTCACGACGCCGCTTATACAGAGAGCGAGCAGGCGCGCGCACCGCTCTTAAAGGGACAGTTCAACAAAAAAATCAAAATGAACACACAGATTACTCACCCTGACGTGGTTCCAAACATTTATGAGTTCTTTATACTGTTGAACCAAAAGAGTATATTTTGAAAAAATGTTTGAAAACTGTAACTATTCAATTCCACAGTAGGAAAAACAAACATGGAAGTCTTCAAAATCTTTTTGTGTTAAACAAAGAAAAAAGTCATAAAGGTTTGAAACAAGTAAAGGGTAAATAAATGATGACAGAATGTATGACAGAATCGTTTGGGTGAACGATTTTATTACATTAAATTACATAAAATTACAGCCATATAGTCTTCACAGTACATATTAAAGTCCATTACTGTGATTACTGTGTTCATCTTGTAAAATTAACTATATTTTACTGTGAAGCAGGCTTTCCTCGGCTAGTCATTCGGACATTTTACATGACTTTGAAATCATTTTGGCTGTTTAACAGTGTTTGGTTTTATGAATCAAATACTTTTCTTCCAGTTTATTTTGTTTTTGGCTAAGTACAAAGTATGTTCATTAAAAATAATTTCATATTTCCATGTTAACCATTTAAAATTAAATAAAGGAGTAGTGCACCCAAAAAAGAAAATTTACCATGAGATTCATGTCGTTTTAAAACAGGAGGATTTTCTTTCAAGTTATTTTTGAAGATGTAACCAAATTGTTTTAGGGCTGCAATAATATTCTGTTATTTCTAAATATATATATTAAAAAAAAGTTCCAGTACTAGCATAAAAGTTCATTTGTATTAATGTATATGTTGAGTTAAATAAAAAGAGTTTGAATTCCCATAACTAACATGCAATGCAGATATAGCCCTTTTTACAGTAATTTGCTGGAATAATGCTATTTGATTAATTTCACAATAAAATTCCCAATACAACACATTACTGTGAATATTTACAGTTAAATCTTGTGATACTAATGTAATTTACTGAAAAAAATTACAGAAACATGTTGAGAAAATCTGGAATTTCCTTACAGTTTAACTGAAACTGATATGGCATCACTGCAACTTAATATAACTTAATAATATATCAGATTTACTGTATGCTGAACACATTTACATACATATATATATATATATATATATATATATATATATATATATATATATATATATATATATATATATATATATATATATATATATATACATATACAGATATGTTTTGACAATGATATGCATAATTAAGATAATTTGCTGTACATAATGTTATGAAACTAGAAACAACAAATGCAAACAAAGCTTAAATGAATAAATGTTAAATGTCTTAATAAATGAAGAAATGATATGGCTTTACAATGTATATATATAGTAATATATATATAATATACTTTAAAAATCTTCTTGTTGTTTTGTTTGAAGAAACTTTTGTTTAGTTTATTTAATGTTGTTTATTTTGTGAACGTGTCTTCAAACACGTCTTCAAACATGTTAATTGTTCCCTTTTTTGTGGTGTAAAAAAGCTTAATTAAAATACATTATCATTTCTGTCTGTGCAAACATTGTATATGCAGATGTATGCAAAAGGACTCAGAATGTACAAGAAGCACTACATTAAATTACATCGTCCTGCCATGTTTGTAAAACAAGAACATTTATTTTACCCCAGTATTTTCAATGGAGTTTCAGCGCTAGCCTGCTGATCCTGACAGCATGTGGATGTAAACGGCTTTTCATCTCATTTTACACTTGAACAACTAAATGAATGCTTAAGTTTATTTACCTGAGTATATTTTAATTACATTACAACATTGATGCTGTAAAAAGAACCATATAAAATTGAAAGAAAGTCACATTAACTGTTCACCGGACGTTTATCAGTATGGGTAGAAACCCTAGCTGTGCATATAGCCCTATAGCCTAGTGGTTAAGTATGTCAACACATAGAAACATGATGCTTACAGCGACCTAAGTTCCATTCCTGGCTCGAGGTCCTATGCCAATCCTTCCCCTCTCTCTGCTCCCAATGCTTTCCTGTCTGTCCTCCCCTATCCCTATAAAAAAAGGTGAAAAAATAATAAGAAAGACAGAATTTTGAGACATTTTTGCTGTTATTATGACACATTTCAAGCACAAATATTAATTCAAACGCAATTTTCTTCCCTCCAAAAATCTATTAACTAAACATGAATTTATTTAATAACTTGCCAGCATCAGGGGTTTACAAGAAGTGTCATAAAAATTATGTTTTGACTGCTCTGAAGTAAAAACACAACAGCGTGTCCCTCTGTGATCAGTGCGGCCCCCATCTGTTCCTGACAGCATCGGCCATCTGTTGCCAACAATAAACCACATCCAGCCAATTACATAACATCAATCTTTCCAAATGTCTTCATTTAAACAGATTTGCAGACAAAACATAATGAGATTAAAACATTTGTGACAGACGAACTAGAAAAACAATCATATGAATATAAATACAAATGCTCTAACATTAGGAGTCGGGTGACAACGGAGGTGAGGGTCCAAACGCAGTTTATTAAAAACTTAGTCATGCAGGCAATGGTCAAACAGGAACAAATAGTATGATAAGGGTAATTGCGTAGTCGTTGTCACAAGCAGAGGTCAGTGCAGGCAGCAAACAGGATAAACAAAGAAACAAGGCAAGGATCTAAAGCCACGGTAAGACTAGACAAAGAAAACACTTTGCAACGTTACAGGTAAACAAGACTCAGCAATGTATGTGTCTGTGAAAGGTGAATATATAGTCCATGTAATCAGTCTATGATTCGTTTCCAGTTGTGTGTGTGTGCAATCAGGGAGAGAACTGGAACTGGTGCGTGTGTGAGGTGCAAGATGGGATTTGAAGTCCAGTTCCATGCCAGATTTGTAGTTCTCCAGCAATGTGCAACTGCTAGATTGCTGGTGATTGTGACAAATACTTTTTGGCTTGATGTGTAAAATATTTAGTAATTTTGTGGTAATTACATGAGTTCACAAATAATTTCATAGAAAAATTCTATCAATATTATGCAGTTTTAAAACTCTATATAAAATCTAAATATGTAAACAAAAATATTGTAATTTATTTATTTTGCTTTTTGCTTTTTTTTTTTGCATCAAGTAACCAAATTTCATTCAGTTTCAGTCAAGTTAGTTTTTAAAAAGCCAAAATGTAAAAATCTTAGATCAAAAATTATCAAACCGAAGAACCAAACCAATTTGTCAAACTCTACCATAATTTGCCCATTTGTGTGTATAAATATATATTGTGTGCAAATATCTTACTTATTTATCTATATCTTATTATTTATTATTAACTAATTATCTTAATAACTGATTTAACTAAATCATATATATATATACTACCTGAAAAAAGTCTTGTCGTCGATCCCAGTTGTAAGAGCAACAAATAATAACTTGAGAAAAGTGGCAGAAGGTCGATTTTTCCAATTAATCATCTGTTAAATTGCATCCCAATCATCACAAATACTGCAGAAGACCAATGGAACCTGCATGAACCCAATAGTCTCATAGAAATAGAAATCAGTCAAGTTTGGTGAAGGAAAAATCATGGTTTGGGGTTACATTCAGTATGGGGGCATCAGGAGATCTGCAGAGTGGATGGCAACATCAACAGCCTGAGGTATCAAGACATTTATGCTGCCCATTACATTACAAACCACAGGAGAGGGCAATTTCTTCAGCAGGACTTCAGCCTCCCCATCAAAGTTCCTGAAAGCAAAGAAGGTTAAGGTGCTCCTGGATTGGCCAGCCCAATCACCAGATATGAACATTATTGAGCATGTCTGGGATAAGTTGAAGGAGGAGGCGTTGAAGATGAATCCAAAGAATCTTGAGTCATTGTAGAGATGTATGGATGCAGTCCTCCAAGCTCATGGGAGTCATACACAATATTCATTCTGTTTCCACTGTAGCATGACCACATACTCTATACTGGACATTATTTCTGTTCAGTGACAAGACTTTTGTCTAAGACTTTTGTCAGACCTTACTGTCCTAATTAAATCATTAAAAATCAAGGCATGATCATATTTTATTTTGGTAAAATAAGTGTAATCTAGAGGCCTTTGCCTGTCATATAAGCCACTTATAATACCAAATGATCAAATAAAGTCAAGTTATTATTTGTTGCTCCTAAAACTTATATGTAACATTTATTCTATTAACAATATATATATATATATATATATATATATATATATATATATATATATATATATATATATATATATATATATATATATATATATAAAATATTCAATATTCTGTGTATTGAAAAATATTTAGTGAATTCTGACCTACAATCACCTTTGATTAGCTATTATAGAGGTTACTGAAGGTCAAACTGTACAAACTATGCATCTAATTTTACTTTACCTTTAAGATATATGTAAATACAAACACTTATTTAATGAGAAAAGTGTCTTGTAAACACTTACAAAGTCTCTTGATCCTTTTGATCTAAAGTTTCAGACTGTTGAATGACTTCTCACATTGACTGATTATGCATTGAAGATGGTATCAACCATATGGGGTGGTCAAAAGAATATTTATAATTTAATTATTAATATTATTTAAGACAGAGATCAGAGCAAACTCGTTAAAGGGCTTTGATTTCCTTAAGGAGGATCAAGTGTTAATTGGGGGGTCTGATCCCCCAAACCCTTCTGTAATTCGCACCCTGCTCCAGAATCTGCTCCCAGCACAGTGAATCCTCCAACTGAAGGTGGCGACTCGGCCATCTGTGCCTCCCTCTGCCAGTCCTGGCCCGGGCCCAGCCTACAGACTCCAGCTCCTCCCGCAGGTCATGGTGTCCAGACAGCAGGATTTGTCTCCATGAACCCTCGCCGAAACAGTCTGTAAGGAGGAACATTGGCAAGCTCGTAACTAATCTCCTTAAATTACCTTGTCATTCGGACTTGTCGTTAATTTTCACTGATATATCTGTTAAATACACAAATTCCTCAAGCGCCAATTAACAGCTTCACATTGATCTCCTGAAAGCAGACTCATGAGGTGATGAATGTTCTTCTCAGAAGAGATCAGAATGTTCACTGAACTGACGAGGCAGCTGATTCATTAAAGAAATATAACTCAATTTTTAATTTCCATTGGGTCATGTTTAAGCAAAACAACTTTTCAGACTTTAACATGGTGTCTCTAATCCAGTTTTATACTACACTCTCAGAAATAAGGTACATGGTGGTTCCTCAAGGAACAGTTTTGTACCTTTGTAAAAGCTGTCCCTTATAGGGTACAGAAAAGACTTCTTATGATGCTGTTCTGTACCTTTTATGGTACAACTTAAATGAAGATACACAATTGTTCTCATAAAAAAGGTACATGAGTGTTGGACAACTCCTTCTTTATTACAATATCTATGAAAATAAATATTACTGGACAGGCAAAGTGATGAATAAATTATGAATAATTTCCATATTAAAACATGAATCCTCATTTAAAAGCAAATGTTTAAAGAAACTCATCAACATTAATTATTAACAATACTATAATACAATATATAATATATAATATAATACAAAACAACTGGTAAAACAAAACTATAGGTATTGTAAACTAAACATTTAAAGCATTTTTAATAAATATTTGGTAAGTATTTTCTAATAAATACATTTTTATAATTGATATCCGCACATTTTGGCGTTTGCTTTCCACTACGCACGTGAGCGGGCAAAAGTCCTGCATATGCAAAGTGTTCATGCAGACATTTTAGTATTGTAAAACTAATCGGTCATATCTCATTACAATATTTTTGCAGAATTCTATTTCTATTTTAAAATTAAGTAAATTAAATGAAACATTATTGAGTACAAATTAAGTGATTACAAAGGTACTGCGTGAAAATTGTAGGAAATTTTTTAATATTGTACATGGGAAAAAGTGTTTCTGTAACATTGTTTTGAAAAGTGTTGAAAAAAGTTTAGCAAAAAAATTGTGTTTTTAAGTTTTTTTTTTTTTGGGGGGGGGGGGTGCTGGGTGATGTAAAGATTTAAGATTTCATTTGCATTAAAAAAAAATTTGAATACAGACAACAATGTTCTGTATGGTGTTAAAGCGACACATGCATGACCAGTAGTTGGCGATGTCACTTTGTAAAAAAACACTACAAGCTTGCGCACATCCTGTCCTGTCATCCACCATTGTTGTTTTGTGAAAAAATCAATGATTAATTAACATCTTGCATCGCAAAATGTATTTAAAATATATCAAAGAATGAAAATTAGCTTTGTAAACCATTTAAATGCATAGAATAGCAATAAAATAAATGGATATAATAGCAATCATTCATTTCTTTTATTTTCAGCGTAGTTCCTTTAGTAATCAGGGGTCGCCACAGCGGAATGAACCGCCAAATTATCCAAAATATGTTTTACGCAGCGGATGCCCTTCCAGCTGCAACCCATCACTGGGAAACACCCATACATTCTAATTCACACATACACTACGGACAATTTAGCTCACCCAATTCGCCTATACCACATGTCTTTGGACTGTGGGGGAAATCGGAGCACCAGGGGGAAACCCACGCAAACATGGGGAGAACATGCAAACTCCACACAGAAATGCCAACTGACCCAGCCGAGGCTTGAAGCAGCGACTTTCCTGCTGTGAGGTGATCGTACTACCCACTGTGCCACCATGACGCCTTATAATAAGAATAAATACTAAAAATAAAGGTTATATACTGTCATTGTAAAATGTAAATTAATTACAGTAAAAGTACTGTAAACAATTGGCATACTGTAAAATTAAAATGTGTTAAAAAAGAAGTTGTGGTAAAGCTATTTTACTGTAAAATGAAATTGTGGTAGGCCCCTGCTACTGTAAAACACATTTATATACTGTACATTACAGTAAAGGGGGAGTAAGTTACTGCAAAAATACAATAAAATGTCTAACATCTAATATAACTATGTTGTTATGGGATTCCTTTATGGACAGATTTATAAATTGTACATTTCTGTCTTGTGGTCTACAGCTGAAGACAAAAATATTAGCCCTCCTGTGATTTAAAATATATGTATATACATTTTTTGAGGTCATTGTGAGGGAAATAGCCTATATAAAACAGCAGAATGAAGTGTGTGTGTGCTTGCGCGCGTGTGCTGTGTGACTGAGTGAGCGAGCACCAAGAAAAGTGTCCGTGACGGTTCTTCCCTCGCGGCATCTATCGCAGCTTGTTGCCCGTTAAAGAGTGAAGCGGTCGCGGTGTGGAGGTGAAAGCAGGTGGGCTGAAGGAATCAATAACCCCGGTAATGAGATCCGCAGGGCGTCATTACCGTCACCCCCTCCGGCCGCGCAGGATCCTTCTTCCGTAACGAGCGTTGTCTTCGCCGGCCGCAAAACACACCTCATTAACCTTTACGGTTCTCTGGGAAAGTGCTTCTCTTCAGGATATGGATGTACAGTTTTGGCGGAGGTACCTGGGGTTTATAAATGTCTTTACACGGTGTAATCTGTTGGAAATTGAAGGAAAATTAACTGGATAGTTCACCCAAAAAGAAAACGTTTGCTCGCCTTCAAGACGTGGTTTAATATGTTTGAGTTTTTATTATGTTGAAGATTAAAGAAGATATTTTGAAGAAAGTTGAAAACCATTTATTTAATTCCATGAGGGGAAAAAACACTGGATAGTCAGTGGTTACAGGTCTCGAACTTTCTTCTAAATATCTTCTGTTGTGCTCAACAGAATAAAGAAACCCAAACAGGTTTGGAATCAGTGAGGGGTACAGAAAATATGACAGAATATTCAGTTTTGGGTGAACAATCTAAGTAATGTCTCTCAAATGGATTGCACAGGTATACAATCATAAGTGAGTGACTTTCTGTTCAGATTATGAGGGTTGTACCAGTGTGTGCTGACTGGAGAAAGGAAGGCGCCTTGAGTTATTTCCTTTTGGAGACAATACTTAACTAAACAATCATCTTTTTTAACCTTTTTATATTACATTCGACAGCCTAGCCCGTTCAAAATTAGACATAATTTATTTAATTTAACAGGGACAATGCTCATTAATAAACAGTGAAACTGTAAATAAGCCAGAGTTAGCCACAAGGGCTAATTTTCATCGGTTGCCCTCTGACAGATTTTAAAAGGCAACCTAAAATAAAATAAAAACACATCATCACACATACAAAAACAGTAAAGTTGCATATGACAACAGGATAAAACATGTAATAAGAATTTCTTAAAATGTTAGACAAAAGAATTACACATGATAACAAACTTGATTAGCTTTTAGCCATTTCTTTAACTTATATTTAAAAGTTGAATCATTTGTAACACCCCTTAAATCAATGGGAAGTGTGTTCCAGAAATGACTGGCTCTAACTGAGAAGACTGATTGTGCCAAAGTTGTATGTCTGAACTGCACAGCACAGTTTCCCCTGGTAACAGATCGTGTTGCTTGACCATTATTGTTCTAGTGTGTTACAAACTCACATAATGGGGTTGGAGCATATCCATATAAAATTTTAAAAATCATACAAGCATCAGCCAAATATTTCATATTATCAAAGCTCAATAAATAATGTTTTTGGGTTGGCAAGTGTTTTGAAATCTTTTTAAAGGCCCCAGACCGACTAGCCTGCTTACTCTTAACATTATATACATCAAGAATGCTAACTTAGCGTCCATGCTAATGCACTGTGACATTATGTTTTTAACACAAAGTAGTTTATCTTTTTGGTGTTTGAAATGCTTTTTAAAGTATGCATTATGTACGGCTGCCTATGTTTCAACAATATCTACAGTGCCATTATCATTAGTTGCGCTTTGGACTACTATTGATTTACATTTTGGGCGTGTTTAGATGACGTGCTGAACATTTAAAAGCTTGCATTCAACCCTGGCTTATTCTGAATACGTACCCCTATATACATTTCGGAAGAGCGCCAAATACATCCCAGGAGCTACATTTTTTTTGCAGTTTTTGTTTTCGCGAATCCACCAGAGGCCGCTTTGTACGCTTTTTCAGATTTCAAATTTCTCTCGCGAGTGCCATTTATTCCTGCTGTTGTCGCGTAAATCCACTAAAGGCTGCTGTCGGCTGACTGACTGATTGACTGGCCCACCCTCCTCCTTCCCAAAAACCCAACCAATTGTGTTTTCAAAAGCACAGATTGATCATTGATTGGCTTGAATTTTAAAAAGATATATATTTAAATAACCGTAAAAATTGCGGTGGTCAATCAGTGCTTTTGAAAACACTATCGCTTGGGTTTAGGGAGGGTAGTGATCCTAACGGTTGAGTTTAGGGAAGTGGGTGGACGGGTCATACCGTGCTTTTGAAAACACTATCGGTTGGGTTTAGGGAGGGGGCTGATCCTATCGGTTGAATTTAGGGAAGTGGGTGGATGGGTCAATCAGTGCTTTTGAAAACACTATCGGTTGGGTTTAGGGAAGGGGGTGGGCGGGTCAATCTGTGCTTTTGAAAACACTATCGGTTGAGTTTAGGGAAGGGGGTGGGCGGGTCAATCAGTGCTTTTGAAAACACTATCGGTTGGGTTTAGGGAAGGGGGTGGGCGGGTCAATCTGTGCTTTTGAAAACACTATCGGTTGAGTTTAGGGAAGGGGGTGGGCGGGTCAATCAGTGCTTTTGAAAACACTATCGGTTGAGTTTAGGGAAGGGGGTGGGCGGGTCAATCAGTGCTTTTGAAAACACTATCGGTTGGGTTTAGGGAACAGGGTGATCCTATCAGTTGGGTTTAGGGAAGGGGGTGGGCGGGTCAGTCCGTGCTTTTGAAAACATTGTCTGTTGGGTTTAGGGAAGGGAGTGGGCAGGTCAATCCGTACTTTTGAAAACACTGTCTGTTGGGTTTAGGAAAGGGGGTGGGCGGGTTAATCAGTGCATTTGAAAACACTGTCTGTTGGGTTTAGGAAAGGGGGTGGGCGGGTTAATCAGTGCATTTGAAAACACTGTCAGTTGAGTTTAGGGAAGCTGGCGGGTCGGCCTCTGGTCGGCCGTTTTGCGAAAACAAAAACTGCACAAACGTACCTCCTGGGTTGACTAATAATGACATTTTTTAAGAGATAAATGTAATAAAAGGAACTTGTTTAGCTGAAAATACAAACAACCGGGATGTTGAGGAGAAAATCCAATCATTGTGTTGTTGCAGATTCGCTCTCCAGGGCTCCAGCAGAGCATCTGAACACCTTCAACCATTTTTTCTAACATGGAGGTTTCATAAGTTTCATTTCCACCAGCGTCCTGCGGTGATTTTGAGTTGTGTTAAAGCCCTGCTGCGAATAAACCTTCGCCCCACCATCAGCGCTCGAGAAATTGAGCTGGACTGATGGTCAGTCATTTCCCCGCTTCCAGAAAGCCAGCAGGTGTCGATCAATAACCCATAGAGGTCCATCACTCCCAATATTCCTATGCAAATGGTTTTATTATGAGCGATAAACACATTACGTCTCTGCGGTGACCTTGGGAATTGAGTTTGGAGGATTTATATGCGTTTTCCTTGAGCAAAAACAAGGCGCTCATTTTGAAGGCTCCATCGAATATGCATAAGATTATTAATATTACATGAATGGCTTAATGGATGAATACCTGCATTAACAAGAATTTGAGGTGTGTAATCTGTAAAAACGAGTTGAGGTAAAAGTTTGTGTTGGTCAGAATGTGATTTGAAATCACACAAGCGTGATTAATCAAACTTTACACAGTCCGGTGACATAATTAAATGACACTTTTTTTAATAGTTACTGCCGTTTTTTGTCCTCGGAGTGCTATGAATTATGCACAAACGTGTCGCACGTGATTTTGCACATGTCAAACAAACTCAGACATTGATTTTATTGATCACGTCGAGTTTAATTGCATTAAGAAATAGATTTTTCGTGATCCCTTGGGTTTACACGAACACCTTTAGGATCTCCCAATCAAAGATCAGAGCCATTTTTCTTGATTGCAAAGCAGATCTTTATTTAGCGCCAACCTGCTCGCGAGACATTAAAAATTAAAATTAGATTTCATGCACATTTCATCAGTAATTTAAAGAGAGGTTGATTTTTTTGGTATTTTGGTCTGGGCTTTAAATTTCCTCTCTCTTCATTTTTAATCTTGGCTGCCTAAATATCCCCCTTCTCCGTCTTGTTATCTATCATGCGATATGACTTTAATATGCTTTACAGCAGATTATGGCTCATTTATCATGTAGAGCAGGACCTTGCGGATTTCATAGGCCAGTAAGCGACGCTCATCTCGGGCTGCAGTGGCTCTAATGCCACTATTTATCCCAACAGACGCACCAATGCGCAATCCGTCACCCTATCCATTACAGAAACGCACAGACAGGCGCACAAACATTACTAGTCCTGAAGACATTCACGTATAGTGTGAGAATGAGGTGGGATGAGGGGGTGGGTTTGTCAGGCTACTTTACAGGATATTTTCATTTCATTTGCTGTGGTTTATAAAAGTAATGAGAGACAAACTTCCCAGCGAACCATTTTTGGTAATGCTTTACGTATCCTTTATAACCATGACATGAATGTGAATAGGCTCATTCTGAAAACGTTGCCCTATATACATTTCTGAAGATCACGAATTATGTAGCCAGATGTACGTATGACTGCATTTTGGCTTTAAAACGAAGGCTACGGGGCGGTATGATGCCGTTCCTTTTCACGCTTGCCACCTGACCGCTTACCTCCATATGGACGGCTTTTTCCGCTGTTACAAGTTTGTCCGGTGGCTTGCCATGTAGGTCGGCGGACTTGAGACTCAAAGAGGAGCTGACCACAATGATGGGAATTGAGTCCGGTGAAAAATGGTTCCAGGAAGCAGGTAAGACAAAAACAGAAGTAAGTAAATCAAGTAAATAACAGGGTGAGAAGGTGGTAAAATTTGAAAACATGGTAAAAATCAGACTGCTGCAAGGGCTTTTCTTCTTCTGGATTGCTTTTTAAAACTGTCGGTTGGGTTTAGGGAAAGCGGTGGGCGAGTCAGTCGGTGCTTTTGAAAACACTATTGGTTGGGTTTAGGGAAGGAGGAGGGTGGGTCAGTCGATCTGTCAGTCAGACAGCGGCCTCTGGTGGATTTACACAATAACAGCAGGCAGGAGAGAAATTTGATCTCAAAAAACGTACACAGCGGCCTCTGGCAGATTCACAAAAACAAAAACTGCAAGAAAAAACATACCTCCTAAGATGTATTTGGCACTTTCCAGAAATATATACAGGAGTACATATTGAGAGTGACTCAAGAGCTGCCATTTCTAGCATTACTCTCCTTCCGATGAGGAAAATCTTCATTCTGTCTTCATCTTCATGGTGTTACTGAAGATGTCGATAAACACTTGCCTGGCTGAACCTTGCAGTGCACATCTTGATTTAATGGAACCTGGAGATTCGTCATAAAAACAGAGTCGATTATTACAGCCAGACCAGACTCTCTGAAACCACGTCTGATTTACACCCATAGATTAGCTGTCACTTCCACAGAGCAAACAAACGCACAAGCGGGTAAAAGTAACTGCCCCCAGGCTGGAAGGCAGTAGATATATATATATATATATATATATATATATATATATATATATCAGAATTAGCCCTCCTGTTTTTTTCCCCAATTTCTATTTAACAGAGAGGATTATTTTCAACACATTTCTAAATATAATAGTTTTAATAACTCATTTCTAATAACTGATTTATTTAATCTTTGCAATGATGACTGTAAAAACTATTTTACTAGATATTTTTCAGGATACTATTCAGCTTAAAGTGACATTTAAAGGCTTACTTAGGTTAACTAGGCAAATTAGGGCAAATAGGCATTCATTGTATAACAGTGGTTTGTTCTGAAAAAAAATATTGCTTAAGGGAGCTAATTATATTGACCTTAAAAAAGTTATAAAAAAATTTAAAACTGCTTTTATTTTAGTCGAAATAAAACAAATAAAACTTTCTCCAGAAGAAAAAGTATTATAGGAAATACTGTGAAAAATTCCTTGCTCTGTTAAACCTCATTTGGGAAATATTTGCAGTTTGCTATGATGACAGTACATAATATTAAAGTAATAAACATTTTAATCGACATTTGATGTAACATAAAACTTCAGTGTGTATAACTCAAGATAAAATAACTAAAAAGTACCATAGTAGTGTCAACAAAATGCATAATATACAGTTATTCACTGCATACATTAAGGAAACTGGTTACAGAATCTTTACCGTGGCCTTTTTACAGTGTAAATGACAGCATATTTATATTAAATTTGGGAGAAATCTCCTCAATAGTTTACAGAATAAAACAAAGATGTCACTACTCAAAGACATGCCTATAAATTGTAAATCCCCCACAAAAAATCCCTCAGTTAGTGAGTTTTGTCGAGTGGTGTGTGTATTTATCTGTGGCTGGACTGGGCATGATTGCAGCCGCTTCCCTCCAGGTTTGCCGCCCCATTAGTCTTGTTTTGCAGAAATTCGAGCCTGATTTCCTGCTTCTTGTGGGTTTTCTGGGATCTGGCTGCTCCTGGAGTCGTCAGATCCAATCTCAGAAATCCTCAGGGACTTACAGATGCTTTGCAGGACTGACTGAAGGAGCAGAAATATGATATATGTTTCACTTAGAAGAAAGAAAGTTTAAATGCAATGCGTATTATGACATTCTGGAGCTAAGAAACATTTACACTTCGTTTTGAGAGTGTAAAGCTGGGCAAATTTATGGAAATTGCCAAAATATTGAAAATGTGCATATGGTGATACACTCAAAAAAAATTTTACATCTAAAATGAGCTTAAACATTTGATTTTTGGGGGAAATCATTATTTTATGTTTAATCCACTTCGATTTGTTACTTACTCCCAGGGCCATTTATATCGAAGTTGATATTTATCTGCACCATGTTGGTGTTTCATAACATTCAGTTGTTACAAGGTGGGTCGTTAGCCAACATAGGCTCATTCTGAAAACGTAGCCCGATATACGTTTCTGGAGTTCGTGAATCGTGAATTATGTCGCCAAAGCTATGTAGGGCTGCATTTCATTTTTAAAATGAACGATATAGGGCACATTTTCAAAACGTAAATGCATCTTAACAATATCCACTAGACATTTTTAGGATATATTCCAAATTGCACATAAAAATAGGTGGTTGGAAACTGGCTGTTTTTAATCCCGCATTCTTCAGTATATATTCATTTGTGTTCAACAGAAAGAAACTCAAACATGTTTGGAGCATGAATGAATGATGACAGACTTTTCATTTTGGGGTGAACTGTCCCTTTAAGGCCGAAGTTAAATTTCCGCCGGCAGAAATGAGAGGTCTGACAGAAAGCCGTCGTTCCTCCGCATTAACGCCATGACAAATTGCCGTCCTGAAAGCCACTAACAGGAGAACCGCAGGCGCAGGACTCGCAGATCAATACAAACCGGATTTTGCCATTGTTTTCGTCCTCCAAAACATGGCCATAGATCCTCATAAAGGATCTGCCGTCGGGATGGCCATCATTCATTTCATTTCTAGCGAAGAGACACCAATGTAGCCTGAGGGATAGTTCAACCCCCAAAAATGAACTTTACTCACTATTTTTTTCACCCTCAAGTGGACTGTGCTTTTAACTGCATAACTAACTCAAACAGATAACTATAAATTGTAGATCCCCACAATAAATAAATAAATAAATAAATAAATAGTCTTTGTATTTTGTCAGTGTGTATTTATTTCACCCTCAAGGGATTACAAACCTTCCTTCTGTTGAACACAACATTGGAAACCCCAGGGAATCATAGGAAAATGAATGTAGTTATCTACTGTATAAACTTACTGTCAAACAGGTTGAACAGTGTAAATGATAGCGTAATTATGTTAAATTTGGAAGAAATCTCTCCTTAGTAGTTTACATGGTAAAACATATCACTTTACTCAAGCACATAACTGTAAATTGTGAATACCCCACAAAAAAGCAAAAATAAATAAATACTCTGAATATTGTTGGTACTTATTTCACCCTCAAATGGATACAAACCTTTATTACTTTCTTTCTTTGAAACACCATTCATTTCCATAGTAGGAAAAACAAATACAATGGAAGCCAATTGCCACAGATTCCCAACATTTTTCTAAACATCTTCTTTGTGTTTAACAGGAGAAAGAAACTCCTAAACAAGATGAATAAATGATGACAGAATTGTCATTTTGGGGGTGAATCGTCCCTTTAACTGTGCACATAATTTAAAAAAATTACTTTTAATTTGTTGGTTTGACTGACTAACTTTATCTCGATGTTATTATTGAATAATTGCTTGAATGTACAATAGTAGTGTCAACAAAATGCATTAAAAATAAAGTGCCCTGCAGAGAATTGTGGAAAAATGAATGTACAGTTATTCACTGTATAAACTTACTGTCAAACAGGTTACTGAGTTTTTACCATGATATTTTTACAGTGTAAACGACAACGTATTTATCTTAAATCTGGAAGAAATCTCTTCGGTAGTTTACAAAACAAAACAAAAATGTCACTTTCCTCAAACACATACCTATAAACTTTAAATACCCCACAAAAAGGCAATAAATAAATAAATAAATTTATGAAATACTCTGAATGTTGTCAGTGTGTGTATTTATTTCTCCCTCAAGTGGTTACAAACCTTATGAGTTTATTTCTTCTGTTAATCACAATGTTGGAAACTCTATTTATTTCTATAGTAAGAAAAATAGATACTATGGAAGTCAGTTGTAACAGATTTCCAACATTTTTCTAAATATCTTCTTTTATTTTAAACAGAAGAAAGAAACTCCTCATGGTTTGAACCAAGATTAATAAAGGATGACAATTTAAAATGTTGAGGTGAGCTGTCCCTTTAAATGCGCGCGTCTGATCAGCATGATATCGCTGGCAATATTTAAAAATTAACGGTCATTTTTTTCCGTTACGGTCTAACTAACTAACCATCGTATATGGATCTTAATACTGAACAGTTGCTTACAGGTAAGATATTTTTATTTTATTTCGCACAACTCTGACATCTTAACATGAAGTGAAACTGCTAGTTTAATTAAAGGCTAATTTAAGGTCTCTGGCTAATCGTTTGTCTCCTTTTACCTTCCATAAAAAAGCCTTCAACATTTACACAAAACTAATGGCTTGTCGTGCCATTGAAAGCAGTTATTTGCCTTTTCTAGTTATGCAGAGTGACTCAAAGCAGCCTAAAGGGCTAATAAATGAACCCTCGTTGGGAATGCCAATGTAGTGGCTCATTTGCATATGTAAATGAGCCGTCTTGCTGTGTTTGTGCGTTTCTGACAGGCCTGTGAGCTCGATTGGGACACGCAGCCTATAAATAAAGCACTTTAATCCGCAGACATTGTTAGCTATCTCTTCATACAATTTTGTATAAAAATTTAGAGTGGTATCTAAAATCTAATAAAAACAAAACAATACTTAATATTTAAGGTTCACAATTAGAACCACTTTGATAAACAAAGGAAGTCTCTGATTTTTATATATACCATAAAACATTTGCATTTTATTTGTTATTATTACCAAATTATTATGAAAACCTTAAATCAAAAGCAAAAGATTTGTCATTTGGGGTTCCCACATGAAAACAATTCTATAGTAATGCTTATTATAGTGTGTTTGAATCATAAACTATAGTAAAGTGTATTATACTTTCTAAATTATGGTATTTACATAAATTTATGAATGAGTGCTGCTGTATTACCTACAGTAAACTGATAAACGATAGTAAAAACTGTAGTTTTTATTACAGTAAACTGATGTATTGTAGTATAAATATAGCCTATAGTTGTAGAAATCATTAGTTTAGATTACTATTGTTGTATCACCACAGTAACTATAAAATTACCACAGCAGATTATTATAAAAGTAGTTTTATATTTGGCTTTATGGTGGCTGAGAAAGCCTGTTGGAAGAAATTTGTTTAGTTTGAAACTGTTTGAAAAACTACAATAGATAAAAACGTTGACAAACTATGGATAAATACATATATATTGATAGATAGACTTAGCTTATTAGCATGACTTGGTGTTAGTAGCATGTTTCCACTATAAATTAGCATGTTGATAGCATGTTTCTAGTATGAATTAGCATGTTGCATGTTTCACTGTAAAACATTTCATTTGGTTAATCTTAAAAAATCAAGTTCACCAGCTGATTTGAAAATGTGAATCAACTTCTTTGTTTTAACTTAAGATGATGAATTTTAGTTATATTGTGAAACTTAACATCTTAAGTTGAAAAAAAAAATCTCTCTAAGTTGAGTTGACACATTTTCAAGGCAGCTGGCGAACTTGAGTTTGTAAGTTTGAAACGTTTTACAGATGGATTAGCATGTTGTTTGCATGTTTCCAGTATGAATTAGCATGTTGTTAGCATGTTTCCAGTATGGATTAGCATGTTGTTAGCATGTTTCTAGAATGAATTAACATGTTGGTTGAATGTTTTCACTATGGATTAGCACACAGCTCTGCACAGTTTAGTTCCAACCCAAGCAATTTCCAATTTCAACACACTTACCTGTAGGTTTCAAGTAGGTAACAAGTCCGAAGGACTCAGTTAGTTTGGTCAGGTGTGTTTAATTAGGGTTAAAGCTAAACTGTGCAGAGCTGTGTCCCTCTAGGAGCTGGATTTGACACCTGTGGATTAGCATGTTAGTTGCATGTTTCCACAATGGATTAGCATGTTGTTGACATGTTTCCAGTCTGGATTAGCATGTTGTTGCATGTTTCCAGTATGGATTATCATGTTGTTTGCATGTTTCCAATATGAATTAGCATGTTGTTAACATGTTTCCAGTATGGATTAGCATGTTGTTAGCATGTTTCCAGTATGGTTTTGCATGTTGTTAACATGTTTCTAAAATGAATAAGCATGTTGGTTGTATGTTCTCACTAGCATGGTGGTTGCATGTTTCCACAATGAATTAGCATGTTGTTTACATGTTTCCAGTCTGGATTAGCATGTTGTTTGCATGTTTCCAGTATGGATTAGCATGTTGGCTGCATGTTTCCGGTATAGATTAGCACATAGGTGTCAAATCCAGTTCCCGGAGGACCGCAGCTCTGCACAGTTTAGTTCCAGCCCTGCTCCAACACACCAATTGGTTTCAAACGAGCCTGAAGAACTTATTTAGTATAAGGACTTAAATTAGTTTGATCTGATGTGTTTAATTAGGATTAAAGCTAAACTGTGCTGCGGCCCTCTAGAAACTGGATTTGACACCTGTGGATTAGCATGTTTGTTGCATGTTTCCGGTATGGATTAGCATGTTGGTTGTATGTTTCCAGTTTGAATTAGTATGTTGCTGGAATGTTACCAGTAAGAATTAGCAAATTGTTAGCATGTTTTAGTATTTTAGTATGGATTAGCAGGTTGTTTATAGTTTTACTAATGTTTTACAAAGAGATCATATGGTCATTTCCACTTCCTGGAGACAGAAATGTAGTTTAGTGCAGTAGGAGAAGCCACTTTGGTATTTTTTCTTCTCTAATAAATGAGTTGCGCCTCAGAAGACGAAGATGGAATGCAATGCGATGGCTTTTGGAGGTCTGAGACACTCTTTAGGAGATCAGACAGATGCTCAAGACTCTGGAGGGAATAATAATAGGATAATAATAATACTGAAGCACTGTGATGATGGACTGATGGCTGAGGCATTTTAGAAATGAGCAAAACAACATTTCAGATGTTTTACATTGTGCTCAAAATGCTAGATTGTCCATTAATGTATCCCATTACACACACTTTTATCATCACATGATCAGTTCAAACTAAATCACATCACTTTACTGATGCCCATGCTGGAATTTATTCAGTACTTTTACATCATGTGCACTCACAGAACTAGAACTCTTCTATTTCAGCATATTTCATGTCCTGGGGTGGATTTGGTGTATTTTCTGTGGGTTTCTCCAGCGTGACGGGTCAGAACGTGTGGACCATCCATCAGCTGAGGAGCACAGCTCAGCGCTCTTCAAAAACGGGAGATCCATCACCAAACACATGCGCTTGTCATCGGGACGTATGAATGGATGAGCGGACAGGAAGGCCTGTTTATCAGGCTTCCTCCACGTTTGCAGAGCCCAGGCAATAAATCTGACCGTGTCAAAGCACATCGCCCACATTCACGGACGAGCATCTGCCCACAGAAACCTGAGGAGAACAATCTGAAACACCTTACATAACAGCGCTTGAGTGGGTAAACAACAAACACTGGCAGCAGCAGTGCACAACTAGCTGCTAAACTCAATTAGCGGCTTCAGTCAAACGCAAGTTTAAGCTATACACAGAAGAAATGCTAACACAAACGTACCCTGTAAAATATGCTCATGTTTTTTTAATCTCAAGTTTCAAATGCTAAAATTATAACATGCCAAGCAAAATGCTACCTGATTAATGCTAGTTTAATTAGCAGCTAAAGCCAGCTCCCTTTTAAGCAGTAGTTTGCTACACTCACAAATATTAGGGTACAAACTACAACTATACCGCTTATCGCAGTTAGCTATCATATACTTTTTCAAATTTACTAGTTATTGTTAGTAGCATCACTTGAGTTAGCCAGTTAGCAAGATTTCACAAGTAACTACATAGTACTAGTGTACTAGTAACTACTTCTAGCTATGCGCATTAATAAGTTTCTGCTTGTACCTTAGCCATGTACCTTTAATACTATTTTACATTATACCTTCATTGCTAGCTACTTTAGATATTAGTAGATATTACAGTTAGCTACATTTTTATTACTAACAGCTTTGTTTGCTAGTTTTTAGCTTTGTGCCTTAATTGTTGTTAGCAAGGTTTTACTAGTAGCTATGTACCTACTAGGGTAAATTAATAAGAGTTGGATAGTTTCTGCTAGTAGCCTAGCCATGTACCTTCATTGTTAGCTACTTTTGCTACTATATATATATATATATATATATATATTAGTTATTTGCCTTTATTGCTGTTAGCAGAGTTTTACTAGTACCTATACACCAATCTTTAGCTATGTACATTAATAAGAGTTGGATAGTTTCAGCTAGCAGCCTAGCCATGTACATTCAATACTATTTTTAGCATTGTGCCTATGTTGCTAGCTACTTTTTCTAGTAGATATTGCACTAAGCTATTTTTGTTAATAGCACCTTTGTTCACTGGTTTTTAGCTACGTGCCTTCATTGCTGTTAGCATGGTTTTACGAGTAGCTATGCACCTATTTTTAGCTATGTACATTAATAAGAGTGGATGGTTTCTGCTAGTAGCCTAGCCATGTACCTTCAATACTATTTTTTAAACATTGTACCTTCATTGCTAGCTACTTTTTTTTGTAAATATTGCAGTTAGCTAGATTTGTATTACTAGCAGCTTTGTTTGCTAGTTTTAAGCTATGTGCCTTTATTGGATAGTTTCTACTAGTAGCGTAGCCATGAACATTCAATACTTTTTTTAGCTTTGTACCCTTATTGCTAGCTACTTTTGCTAGTAGATATTGCAGTTAGCTAATTTTTATTACTAGCAGCTTTGTTCACTAGCTTTTAGCTATGCGCCTTTATTGGATAGTTTCTACTAGTAGCGTAGCCATGAACCTTCAACACTATTTTTTTGCTTTGTACCTTCACTGCTTGCTACTTTTGCTAGTAGATATTGCAGTAAGCTAGATTTTTATTACTAGCAGCTTGTTCGCTAGTTTTAGGTCATGTACTTTCTTTGCTGTTAGCAAGATTTTACTATATACCTATTTTAGTACATTAATAAAAGTTGGCTAGTTTCCACTAGTAGCCTAGCCATGTTGCCTTCAATACTATTTATTTTAGCATTGTACCTCCATTGAGTTTTTGCTAGCAGCTATGTTTGATAGTTTTTAGCTATGCACCTTTATTCCAGTTAGCTACTTCTGATAGTAGCTATTAGCTAGTTTTTTTACTTGTAACAATTGCAGTTAGCTTTTTTCCAAGTAGCTAGCTAGTTTTGATCAATGTACCTCAATATGAATTGGCTAGTTTTTGCTAGTATTTGTACCTGTATTGTTGTTAGCTAATTTTTAGGTTTGTACCTTCATTGCTGTAGCTTTCATCGATCATTAGAGATTAGCTTTTGTTTATTAGTGATTTTGGTGTTTATTTCAAGTAGCTAGCTAGTTTTTGTCTGCTTTTTAGAATAAGTAACTACATTTAACCATTAAAATAGTATCTTTAAAATGAGTAGCTATGCATTATGTCTATTAACTATGTTGCAATCTCCTTTTGAAAGAGTAAACTGTTTTCTTTAGCAGCTGTCTAGCTAACTAGGCGAAAAAAAATCAAAACCAACACATTGTTCATTGTGAATAATGAAGAATGGAATAAATTTATTTTACATTTCATGTTTTCAGATAATTAAGGTCTACAATCAACCAGCAGCTCAATTTAATGTAGAGGGAGCCATTTTGGCTATTTTTAGCCCCAAATAACTGAGGCGTGAATGAATAAAAATAACTAACAATCCACTGAACTCTTGCAAACGTCAAAGATACAATCCGTCATTGATAAAACTACACAACCCGATGAAACGGGAGCAAATCTTTAATAAATATAGCCACACTGACGGCCTGCAGCAACTCCAGATTGTATCTCGATTGAAGGGGATTTAATAGAAATTACATTTATTATAATCATTATTAAACATGTTACTGATAAATTTAGCAGAATGGCACTTGATAACCACTCAACATTACGTAATCCTTTTGGACAGACGGTACAAACAAAAAAAAAGTCTTTTAGTCTTTCCGACTGTTTCCGTCCAATGGCGTGAGTCAAACCGGCGGCCATTTTGGCTCAACACGAGCAACCCTGCAGTCTAGTCAGGGTTCATGGAAGAGCTCTGGAAGAAACCAACGAGGGCGGGGTTATGTAAAACAAACTGATGTGTGTGACCACGCCCCCTCGGTTGAGCCACGCCCCCTTGTTGTGGTCTTAAAGAGGCAATACTTAAAGTATCTGCTCAGTGCTGGAAGCGGAGATGTCCAGGAGTCTCCAGGCGGCGTTAGGGTTCAGTTCTTCCTGATCCCGACACAGAGCCCAAACATACATCATCCTCAACACCTTCTCCTATGGCCACAAAGAAAAAAAATAAGGTAACACTTCAGTTTAGGTCACAAATCATGACAATAACAAACCATTAACCAGCACTGTTAGCTTAATGAACTACTATTTAGCTGTTTATCAATAGAAAATAATAATAATAAGTTAATACTTTAGGTCACAATTCTGGCATTAACAAACTATTAGCTAACACTGCTAGCTTAATGAACTACTAATTAGCTGTTTATTAATAGAAAACAATTATAATAAGATAAAACTTTGGGTTACAATTTACAGCATTAACAAACTATTAGCTAACACTGACAGCTTAATAAACTACCAATTAGCTGTTTATCAATGGTTAGTAAAGTTTTGGTTAGGATTAGGGATGCAGAATATGATCATACTTTATAACTACTAGAGTTGTCACGATACTGGAATTCTGTACCAAGTACATAAGTATTCACAGCCTTTGCTCAATACTTTGTTGATGCACCTTTGGCAGCAATTACAGCCTCAAGTCTTTTTGAATATGATGCCACAAGCTTGACACACCTGTCTTTAGGATTTTTTGCCCATTCCTCTTTGCAGTACCTCTCAAGCTCTATCAGGTTGGATGGGAAGTGACGGTGTACAGCCATTTTCAGGTCTCTCCAGAGATGATCAATATGATTTAGCTCTGGGCTGTGGCTGGGCCACTCAAGGACATTCAGTTGTTGTGAAGCCACTCCATTGATATTTTGGCGGTGTGCTTTGGGTCATTGTCCTGCTGGAAGATGAACCGTCGCCCCAGAGGTCAAGAGCACTATGAAGCAGGTTTTCATTCAGGATGTCTCTGTACATCGCTGCATTCATCTTTCCCTCTATCCTGACTAGTCTTATAGTTCCTGCTGCTGAAAAACATCACCACAGCATGATGCTTCACTGTATGGATGGTATTAGTCTGGTGATGAGCGGTGCCTGGTGTTTTCTAAATGTAACGCCTGGCATTCACTCCAAAGAGTTCAATTTTAGTCTCATCAGACCAGAGAGTTGTGTTTCTTATTTTCTGAGAGTCCTTCAGATTGCCTTTTGGCAAATTCCAGGTGGGGAGTAGCTTCCTTCTGGCTACTCTACCATACAGGCCTGATTGGTGGATTGCTGCACAGATGGTTGTCCTTCTGTAGGATTCTCCTCTTTTCACAGAACGCTGGAGCTCAGACAGAGTGAACATCGGTTATTGATCACCTCCCTGACTAAGGCCCTTCTCCCCCGATCACTCAGCTTAGATGGCCGGCCAGCCCTAGGAAGAGTCCTGGTGGTTCCAAACATCTTCCACTTACGGATGGAGGCCACTGTGCTAATTAAAACTTTCAGAGCAGCAGAATTTTTTCTGTAACCTTCCCCTGCTGTGTGCTTCGAAACAATCCTGTCTCGGAGGTCTACAGACAATTCCTTTGTCTTCATGCTTGGTTTGTGCTTTGACATGAACTGTCAACCCTGGGACCTTATATAGACAGGTGTATGCCTATTTAAATCATGTCCAATCAGCTGAATTTACCACAGGTGAACTCCAATTAAGCTGCTGAAACATCTCAAGAATGATCAGTATACATATATATATATATATATATATAATATATATATATATATATATATATATATATATATATATATATATATATATATATATATATACTTAAATACTTAATTTTGTGTTTAAGCATGAGCTGGAGGCGCTCTGAACAGGATACAGCTAATGTGAATCACACATTTTACAGCCCTATGTTTAAGCTGAAACAGAAAATGCACTTTTAGATGGTCGTATTTAATCAAACCCCTGACAGCGGCGTGAAATAAAGCAGCGTTTCTAATATCCTCAGTCTGAACTCAATGACCATAGGAGCAGCGAACTGCTATAATTAA